>NC_058520.1:340102101-340403018 GCF_904849725.1 Hordeum vulgare subsp. vulgare | reverse complement strand
GTCTTAGGACATAAAATTTCTAAAAGAGGTATTGAAGTCGATAAGGCTAAGGTTGATGCAATCAAGAAAATGCCATACCCCACAGATATCAAAGGTATAAGAAGTTTCCTTGGTCATGCTGGTTTCTATAGAAGGTTCATTAAAGACTTCTCTAAGATTTCTAGGCCTCTTACCAATCTCTTGCAAAAGGATATTCCTTTTGTCTTTGACGATGATTGTGAGGAAGCCTTTGAAATACTTAAGAGGGCTTTGATAACTGCACCTATTGTTCAACCACCTGATTGGAACTTGCCTTTTGAAATCATGTGTGATGCTAGTGATTATGTTGTTGGTGATGTTCTAGGGAAAAGAGTCGATAAGAAGTTGAATGTTATTCATTACGCTAGTAAAACTCTAGACAGTGCCCAGAGAAACTATGCTACTACGGAGAAGGAAGTTTTAGCAGTCGTGTTTGCATGTGAAAAGTTCAGGTCTTACATAGTTGATTCCAAAGTCACTATTCACACTGATCACACTGCCATTAAGTACCTCATGGAGAAGAAAGACGCTAAACCTAGACTTATTAGATGGGTTCTCTTGATACAAGAATTTGATTTGCACGTTGTTGACAGGAAGGGTGCTGATAACCCAGTAGCAGATAACTTGTCTAGGTTGGAGATCATTCTTGATGACCCACAACCTATTGATGATAGCCTTCCCGATGAGCAATTGAATGTCATCAATGCTTCACGTAGTGCACCATGGTATGCTGATTATGCAAACTATATCGTTGCCAAATACATACCACCTAGTTTCACGTACCAGCAAAAGAAGAAATTATTCTTTGACTTGAGACACTACTTTTGGGATGACCCTCACCTTTATAAGGAAGGAGTAGATGGTGTTATTAGACGTTGTGTACCTAAACATGAATAGGGACAAATCCTACAGAAGTGTCACTCCGAGGCCTACGGAGGACATCATGCGGGAGATAGAACTGCAAACAAGGTATTGCAATCAGGTTTCTATTGGCCCACTCTCTTCAAGGATGCTCGTAAGTTTGTCTTGTCTTGTGACTAATGTCAAAGAATAGGCAATATTAGCAAACGTCAGGAAATGCCTATGAACTATTCACTTGTCATTGAACCATTTGATGTCTGGGGCTTTGATTATATGGGACCTTTTTCCAAAATCCAATGGGTATACTCATATCCTAGTTGCCGTTGATTACGTCACTAAGTGGGTAGAAGCTATCCTCACTAGTAGTGTAGATCACAACACCTCTATCGGGATGCTTAAAGAAGTTATCTTCCCTAGATTTGGAGTCCCTAGATATCTAATGACCGACGGTGGTTCACATTTCATTCATGGTGCTTTCCATAAAATGCTTGCTAAGTACATGTCAACCAGAGAATTGTGTCTCCCTATCACCCTCAGTCCAGTGGTCAAGTAGAGCTAAGCAACAGAGAGATTAAACTAATTCTGCAAAAGACTGTCAACAGATCTAGAAAGAATTGGTCTAAGAAGCTCGATGATGCACTGTGGGCTTATAGAACTGCCTATAAGAATCCCATGGGCATGTCTCCGTACAAAATGGTGTACGGTAAAGCATGTCATATACCTCTTGAGCTATAGCATAAAGCTTACTGGGCTATCAAAGAGCTCAACTTTGATTTCAAACTTGCCGGTGAGAAGAGGTTATTTGATATTAGCTCGCTTGATGAATGGAGAACTCAGGCATATGAGAATGCCAAGTTGTTCAAACAAAAGGTTAAGAGTGGCATGATAAGAGGATACCAAAGCGTGAGTTCAATGTAGGTTATTATGTCTTGCTATATAACTCTCGTTTAAGATTCTTTGCAGGCAAGCTTCTCTCTAAATGGGAAGGTCCCTATGTTGTTGAGGAAGTACATCGTTCCGGTGCTATCAAGATCAACAACACGGAAGGTAATTGTCCAAGAATTGTAAATGGGCAGAGAATCAAGCATTATATCTTAGGTACTCCCATAAATGTTGAAAGCAATATCATCAATACCATAACTCCGGAAGAATACCTAAGGGATATTTATCAGCCTATTTCAGACTCCGAAATAGAAGAGGTATGTGATTCGGTAAGAAAACAGAGTCCAAAACTTTTCCAGTAGGAAATTTTCTCCGTTTTGGAATATTTGAAAAAATACAAAAATTGGAAGTAGTCCGGAAAGTGCGCGAGGAGGCGACAAGCCTGCACCGCGCGGGTCCACCCCCTGGCCGCTCCGTGAGGGCTTGTGGCCACCTCGTGTGCCTCCCGGACTCCATTTTCGTGCAGGGTACTCCTTCTGGTCTGAAAAAAATCATTATATATACTCCCGTTTGGTCTGACCCCTGCATCACGCAGATTTCCTCTGTTTTTTGTTTCGAGCATGTTTTCTGCCGCAGATTTAGAGCAAGATGTCGTCTCAGGAATCTGTGGGGGAGAACAATCTTCCTCAAGTTTATGGAGAAGTAAGTGCTGATCTGAAAAGGATGGAGGTCATGGAGGCTAAGGAAAGGCTACCTAAAGAAACCAAGGGCAAAACCAAGGAGAGGAATCAGGCGTGGGACGAAGTGCAATCTATGCTCAACAAGGAAGAAGTTGAGGAAGTGGATTTCCTCCAACCCTACCTCCACCTACTATCTCCATCCTTAACTGGACTCTTGAGGTTTTGTGAAACGACTCGTTCTCGCAATACTTGTCTCACTTGTGAAGTTGTTTTGTTGGAAAAACATATCGCAGATCTCCAAGGTATAAATCAAAGATTAATGGCCCTCTTGGAGTCAAAGATTGCAATAACTCCTCCACCTTCACCACCAAAGGAAGACAACTGAGCATTGGTATGGGCAATCCCCTTGTCTTGTGCCAACCTTGGGGGAGTTGCCCCGGTATCGTATCACCATCACATCTTTTGCCTTTACCTTTGTTTTAGTTTTCCTTTTCAGTTTACTCTTTCTCTAGTAGATTAAAAGTCTTAGTGTTTTAGTCTTGAGTTTTGCTTTGTGTCACCCCCGATGTATTCTATCTCGTGAGCCATATAATAAAGAGTGTCTTAGTTGAAGGGCTTTGCCTCTTGCCATGATCAAAAGAGTGAGAATAGAACAAAAGCATGAGAGATTATATGTTGGTATTGCTGTTCTGATCATGATCATGATCCATGCATGTTCGTATCTTGTTTTGTCGACACCTCTCTCCGTAAACATGTGGACATATTTATTGAGCTAGGCTTTCGCTTGAGGACAAGCGAGGTCTAAGCTTGGGGGAGTTGATACGTCCATTTTGCATCATGTTTTCATGTTGATATTTATCGCTTCTTGGGCTGTTATTTCACTTCACAGTACAATTCTTATGACTTTTCTCATTTATTTTGCAAGGTTTACATGAAGAGGGAGAATGCCGGCAACTGGAATTCTGGCCTAAAAGTGGAGCAAGTTTGAGATACCTATTCTGCGCAACTCCAAACGCCGTAAAAATCAACCAGGATTTTTTTTTCTGGATTTATAAAAAATACTGGGCCGAAGAAGTGCCAGAGGGGCGCCAGGGGGTGGCCACAAGCCTGGACGGCACGGCCACCCCCCAGGGTGCGCCATGGGGGCTTGTGGGCACCCTGCTGGCCCACTTGCCCCCCCTCTTTTTCTATATGAAGGGTTTCGTCCAGGAAAAAATTAAGGAGGAGCTTTTTCGTGGATTCGCCGCCGCCACGAGGCGGAACTTGAGCAGAACCAATCTAGAGCTCCGACAGGACAATCCTGCCGGGGAAACTTCCCTCCCGGAGGGGGAAATCATCGCCATCGTCATCACCAACACTCCTCTCATTAGAGGGGACTCGTCACCATCAACATCTTCATCAGCACCTTCTCATCTCCAAACCCTAGTTCATCTCTTGTAACCAATCTCCGTCTCGCGACTCCGATTGGTACTTGTAAGGTTCCTAGTAGTGTTGATTACTCTTTGTAGTTGATGCTAGTTGGATTACTTGGTGGAAGAATTTATGTTCAGATCCTTGATGCTACTCATTACCTCTCTGGTCATGAATATGATTATGCTTTGTGAGTAGTTACTTTTCTTCCTCAGGACATGGGATAAGTCATGCTAATAGTAGTCATGTGAATTTGGTATTCGTTCGGTAATTTGATATGTTGTATGTTGTTTTTCCTCTAGTGGTGTTATGTGAACGTTGACTACATAACACTTCACCATTATTTGGGCCTAGAGGAAGGCATTGGGAAGTAGTAAATAGATGATGGGTTGCTAGAGTAACAGAAGCTTAAACCCTAGTTTATGCGTTACTTCGTAAGGGGCTGATTTGGATCCACTAGATTAATGTTATGGTTAGACTTTGTCTTAATTCTTCTTTCGTAGTTGCGGATGCTTGCGAGAGGGGTTAATCATAAGTGGGATGCTTGTCCAAGTAAGGGCAGTACCCAAGCGCCAGTCCACCCACATATCAAACTATCAAAGTAACGAACGCGGATCATATGAACATGATGAAAACTAGCATGACAGAAATTCCCGTGTGTCCTTGGGAGCGTTTTCCTCCTATAAGACTTTGTCCAGGCTTGTCCCTTGCTAAAAACGGATTGGGCCACTTTGCTGCACTGTTGCTACTTTTGTTACTTGTTGCTTGCTACGAATCATCTCACCACACAATCCCTTGTTACCGACAATTTCAGTGCGTGCAGATTTTACCTTGCTGAAAACCACTTGTCAGATCCTTCTGCTCCTCGTTGGGTTCGACACTATTACTTATCGAAAGGACTACGATTGATCCCCTATACTTGTGGGTCATCAGCTCCCAAACTACAAAAGGCCATGTAGTGGGATCATGCGCAATTCCTTAGCTGGCACATGCGCTTGACGTCCGAACTTCTGGCATCCATCGCATCGACGCACTATGTCCTTCACATGGGCATGAGCCGTCAACCAGTAGAAACCATGGCGAAAGGTTTTTGACACCAAAGATCGTGACCCAGCGTGATGCCCACAGTCGCCCGCATGAATCTCATTGAGAATATCTCGCCCCTCTTCTTGCGAAACACAACGCTGGAACATCCCACAAGTGCTTCGTTTGTGCAACTCGCCTTTATGTATAACCAAGGACTTGCATCATCGTACGATCTGCCTGGCGAAAACTTCATCAGATGGCAACTCGCCTCGAGCCAGATAAGCCATGTAGGGTATCGTCCAGTCAGGAACTGCTCTGAGAGCCGCCACCAATTGTGACTCCGGGTGAGGAACCGCTATGTCTTCTTCAGAGAGCAACTTCACAGAAGGATTATGTAAGACATCCAAGAATATATTAGGAGGGACAGGCTTACGTTGTGATCCGAGCCGGGAAAGAGCATCAGCCGCCTCGTTCTGTCGACGATCAATATGATCAACCTGATAGCCATGGAAATAACCCGCCACCTCGGTTACCGCACGTTTGTAAGCCGCCATCAACGGATCCTTGGAGTCCCAAGTTCCTGACAGTTGTTGGGCCACTAAATCTGAGTCGCACAAGCACCTGAGTCGACTCAGGTTCATCTCTTTAGCTATCTTATGCCCATGGAGTAAAGCTTCATACTCAGCTGCACTATTTGTGCAAGGAAACATGAGTTGTAGAACATAACAAAACTTGTCTCCTCTTGGGGACGATAACACCACCCCAGCTCCTGAACCTTCCAATTGTCTAGAGCCATCAAAATGAACCGTCCAATAGGTGTTATCACGCATGTATTCTGGAATCTGCAACTTGGTCCAATCATTGATGAAATCTACCAGCGCCTGAGACTTGATGGCAGTACGAGGCATATACTTCACATGATGAGGACCAAGCTCTATCACCCACTTAGCAATCTTCCTGGTAGCCTCTCGGTTTTGTATAATATCCCCGATGGGCGCATAACTGACCGTAGTGTTTGGGTGCTCCAAAAAGTAGTGCTTCAACTTCTAGCTTGCCACAAAGATTCCAAAGACCAACTTCTGACAATTTGGATACCGCTGTTTGGACAGGGTTAATACCTCACTAATGAAATACACCAGCCGCTGGACAATGTATTCCTTGCCTTCTTCCTTGCACTCAACAACCACCGCCACACTCAATGCTTTAGAATTAGCAGCAATCTACAAGAGCACCGGCTCTTTGTCAGCCGGGGTTGCCAGCACGGGCAGCTCAGCAAGTTGTTTTTTGAGGGCCTCAAATGCCTCATTGGCCGCATCAGTCCAGACGAACTGATCTGTTTTCTTGAGAAACTGATAGAACGGGATAGCCTTCTCACCAAGGCGACTTATGAAACGACTCAGTGCTGCGATGCGACCCGCCATACGCTGGACCTCATTAATGTTGGTCGGCTTTCCAAATGAGGTAATCGCCTTGATCTTGTCTGGGTTACCTTCTATGCCACGCTCGGACACTAAAAACCCGAGCAACTTTCATGCAGGAACCACTAACACACACTTCGTTGGGTTAAGCTTCATCAGATAGACCTGGAGGTTGTCGAACATTTCCTTGAGATCACCTAGAAGTATTTCCTTCTTCTGTGATTTTACTACGATGTCATGAACATAAGCATGGACGTTGCGTCCAATCTGACTGTGCACACAATTTTGGATACAACACTGATAAGTCGCCCCCGCACTCTTGAGCCCAAAAGGGATTAAGACATAGCAAAAAGCACCAAAGGGGGTGATAATGGCCGTTTTCCTCCTGATCCTCCTTGGCCATTTTGATCTAATGGTACCCAGAGTACGCATCCAGAAAGCATAGGCGCTCACAACCCGCCGTAGAGTCAATGATTTGATCGATACCGGGGAGGGCAAAGGGATCCTTGGGACAAGATTTGTGAAGGTCTGTATAGTCAATGCACATGCGGAAAGTGTCGTTCTTCTTGAGAACCAAGACCGGGTTAGCCAACCATTCAGGGTGAAAAACTTCGACGATGAAGCCGGCGGCTAAAAGTCGGGCGACTTCTTCTCCAGTCTCCTTGCGCCTCTCCTCATTAAAATGACAAAGGTATTGATGAACCGGCTTCATCTTGGGATCTACATTGAGATGGTGCTCAGTGAACTCTCTCGGTACACCTGGCATGTCAGAAGGTTTCCATGCAATATGTCCGATTCTCATGGATGAATTCGATGAGCGCACTTTCCTATTTGGGACCCAAGCCAGTCCCAATAGTGAATTTCTATGAAGAGTCGACAGGGACAAAATCCACCTGCTTGGTATCATCTGCCGGTTTGAACTTAAGGGGCGGCTCAGAATCAACTGTTGGTTTCTTCAATGGGCTCATGTCAGCTGGATCCACATTGGCCTTATGGAACTTCAGCTCTTCGGCAGTGCACGCCGACTCAACATATGCAGCGTCTCCTTCTTCGCACTCCTGGGCTATCTTTCGATTTCCATCAACTGTAATGGTGCCCTTGAGACCCGACATTTTAAGCTTGAGGTACACATAGCAAGGCCGGGCCATGAAACGGGCATAAGCCGGCCGCACAAACAAAGCATGATAAGGGCTTTTGATCTTGACTACCTCAAACGTCAATGACTCGCTTCTATAATTGGACTCATCACCGAAAGCCATGTTCAACTTAATCCGCCCAACAGGATATGCCGACTTTCCCGGAACAATGTCGTGGAAGACCGTGGTTGAGGGCATTAAGTCCTTCTCATTGAAATTCATCCGCCGGAAGGTGTCATAGTATAAAATGTTGATACTGCTACCTCCGTCCATGAGGACCTTAGGGAGCATTTATGCACCAACCTGAGGTGCCACCACTAACGCCAAGTCGCCAGGGTTATCAATTTGGGGCGGTTGATCGGCCCTGCTCCATGTTACAGGCTGCTCTGACCAATTTAAGTATCTGGGAACCGCCGGCTCAGCCATACTGATAGTCCTCTGCCTTACCTTCTTGTCTCTCTTGCAAGTGCTCGTGGTGAAAACATGGTATTGTCCACCATTCAACTGCTTAGGGTTGCTCTGAAACCCGCCCTGGTTGTTCGGCTGCTCGAACTCGCCCAGGTCGTTATACCGTTGTCCATCTGGGCCTGATGACTTTCCACCATTACGATGCGAGTCGCCTCGCCCTTGAGCCCCCGAGTTAGGAAAATTACCGAACGAAGAGCCACGTGAACCGCCGTGCCAAACTGATCCTGTTGGGCGCCTTCACCGCCTCCTTGGTGACCCCGAGACGCCTGAAGGCGAAACTCCTACATCACAAAATAGTTTTCCCAAGAATGAGTAGACAGGGCACCTGGGGTACTGTGCTTGGGGCAAGGTACCTTGAGCAACTCCTCATAATTGCGTGGCTTCCTCTTGGTAAAGCCTCGGTATTGAAAACCGCACTGATTCATGTTCCGTCGTTGATTTCGTGGCCCAGCATTGGTGTTAGCAACAAAGTCGGAGACGCCATCCTGCTACCTCCTTTTTCCTTGACCTCCTTGGTTATTATTGCGCCCAGAATGTTGGAAGTGGCCTTTGCCTCCGTCTCCTCTCTTAGCTTCACTGACCTTCTCGTCATCAGAGCCGGCGTCCTTCGTTCCATCCGACTCAGCATACCTTGTGAGGGTATACATCAACTCGCTCATATCATGCACCTTTCGCTTGAGGCGGCCAAGATTCAACACCAGGGGCTGGAAATGACAATTCTTTTCCAGGATCAACACGGCCTGAGCCGCCGTAATGTCATCCAAGGAATGGATGATTTCTGCGACCATCCAGGTCCAATGGTGGGCAGATTCATCAGCCCGCTGAACACAGTGTTGGGGATCTACAATGGTCATTCGGTGCTTGCAAGTTCCTCCAAAAGTTCTTGAACAAGTGCTCCTTGAGCTCAGCCCAAGTGTTGATGGAGTTGGGTCGCAGGTTCTTCAACCACGTATGAGCCGGCCCTTCTAACATCATGGTGAAGTACTTGGCTCACACCGCATCACTAGCATCGAGCATGTCCATAGCGAGCTCATAAATCTCAACCCACGCCCCCGGTTCAAGATCAGGAGTATAGTCGGGCACCTTACGGAGACCTTTGAAGTCTTTGGGCATACGCTCATTGTGCACAGCGAAAGATAGGCAAGGGACCCTGACATTCCTTCCTTGTCCACCATATCTCGGAGTTGGTTGAGCATAAGACGGAACTCCTTGACCCGCCAGGGCCGCCACTACCTCCGCCTCGGCCTGTCGGGCGGCTCGGGTAGTGTTGACAAGCGCCTGAGCATTGGATGCTGGCGGATATGGTAGGTTGGTCAGAGGTTGGTGTCAATGAGCATCGCTGGAAACCGCCGGAGGGTCATCTAGGCGACTCTTCGTATGCCTCGCTTGTGGCGTGGAGTTCACACGATCACGGCTGTACGAGAACTGAGGTTGCTAGACTACCGCAGTTTTAACATCTCTATGGCATTTCGTGGCTCCACCTCTAGGGCGGTATTACCACAAATGGGGAAAGACTCCAAGTGGTGGGTCATAACGATCACGTTATCCACTGGGTTGGACAAGTGACCCTGAGGTGTTTGGAAGTGTTGAGCCGCCTGCGGGTTCAACGGGGGTTGCATCGGCTGCTGGACAATCTCCCCATGTGGATCGCCCTGGCTTGGCGGTTTATGATCCGCGTCGGGCGTTTGCGGGCTGCTGAACAGGCGGGTTCGATTAAGGTTGCGTGGGATACGACTCTTGCACCTCCTCTCATAAACGGCTTCCGGCGCGACTCGCTGGCGCTCAAGTCGCCATGTGTCACCCCCTGTTTTCACTATCACTTTTTCTGTAATTCAAAAATCTGAGTTTATTAAAACTTTTTCAAAACTAATTTTGTGAGTGCCATGATTGTCATTGTATGCTTGTATGCTTCATTGTGTGATATCAAAAACCATATTCCTCCTAACCTAATAATTATTAAAAAAACCCTTTTTCTTATATCTGGATAATGCAAAACCCTGCTTTGGGTTGCACTACAAGTCCTTGATGGCAAGAAGTGCTCTTACCCAAAGTTGGTGATCTGGTTCTAGCACCATTTTGGTTCACCAAAACCATAAAATGATTATTTTATGAATTATTTTACTATTTTATTTCCATGTCCATTTCTGAGGCCAGAAATGATATTCCTATATGCAAAAATACTTTTCTGCCTTAGAACAATCTGAAAAACTTTGGAGATACTCAGAAGGACATATATTTTCCATACATAAGATTTTCAACCCCTATTTATATTATAATTATTTGAGTAAAACCATGAAAACCTTTTCTGTCTGTTTTAACCTTTTGAAATATTTTAAATGGAAATTTTCTCAATAAATTCCTAGAAAATTCCAGTGGTATCCCTATGCCATATTTGGTGCCCATACAAAGTTTCACCTTGATCCAAGGTGGTTAAGGTCACCAAATAATTGCAAAAACCCTTGTGTCGAGTATGAATTTAGAGCAACTCTACATATCAAAGTTTATCCAATGGAGCTGAAACTTTGCCGGAGTGCCCAATACCTCAAATGAGGACTCCATGCCAAAAATGGGATTTGTGGGACTTGATTTGCCCACACTCCCTTTGGAAGGAACAGATCTGGTCATTTAGGGATGTTTTCAAGTTTGCAAAGCCAAACTTATCCAATGGAGCTCAAACTTGGTGTAGCCCCATGTTTTAGCACCAAACCCAATCATGTTAAGTTGCATAGCCAGTGGTGTGGTGCAACCACTGTCGAGCACCTTCTGACAGATGGGTAAAACCCCTCCTAACCCCAGCTAAACCCAATCCCTTTCTCCCAAACTCATAGATTAGGTGGATGACATCAGTGCCTAACTCCAATGAAGTGGCCCCTCTCTAGTTCAAAGTAGATAAACCAAAATCTCCAATTTGAGCTTCAACCCAAGGCTGACGGCACATGTTTCCTTGTCTTCCTTGGACGAGTCGAGGTTCCCTCGGGACTCCAACGGCTAGGCATCTCCAAGCCAGTGCCCAGGACACGCTAGACATGTACAAGGCACCCCAGAGCGTGCCAGCATGTCGTGGCATGCCAAAGCTGCGCTCTAGGCGTGCTACAGAGAGCAACCGAGGTGGGGCGACTCCCTCGGCCAGTTCCAGCCTCCCCGCGGTGTCTCTCCTCTCCCCCGACGACCTCTCTGCATCAGGCAACCCTCAGGGCCTCTCCTTTCCCGCGCTAAGAGCCGGTGCGACGTGTGCCCACGTGCACTAGAAGTGTCAGAGGAGCGCGGCCACGATAGCTTGCATCTCCTCTCTCCCTCTCTATCGCAGTGAGTCCTCGAGGTCCAAAACCATGATAGCACTCATGTCACATATACCATGATAGCAATGATGCCCAATCTTAACAGAAACAATGCGCATGCCAACAACTGGTTTGTTTTTATCTAGCTTGTCCTGTTCATTTCTAACAGGCTTTGAAATTCTAGCACCTTCAGTATATAAGTAAATAAGATGCCCATCAATATTATCAACCAAGAGATATTTAACTACATCAATATTAGGCTCCACATTTATTTGTTAAGAAGTTTTGGGTGTTCTAACATAACTCTTATTAACCACAATTGTAGCTTTAGCATGTTCCCTAATCCTAACAGGAAAAGGCAGTTTCTCGATATAGGCAGTAGTTACAACTCGATCAACATGATAAACAATTGCTTCCTCCTTAACTTTAGTGGGTTCCTCTTATAATCAATAGGTGGATGATATTTAAATCACTTCTCCTTAGGGAGATCAACATGAGTAGCAAATGATTCAAGGAAAGTAGCTATTGTCTCAGAGTCAAGCCCATATTTATTGCTAAACTTATGAAAAGTATCGGTTTCCACAAAGATTTAACACAATCAAACTTAAGCTTTATATCTGGATCTTTATCTTTGTCAAATTCCCAGTCTTCAGAGTTGCGTTAAATTATTTTCGAGAAGATCCCATTTGAATTCAATAGCCTTCTTCATATAAGAACTAGTAGGAGAAGAATTGAGTTATACCTGATCATTATGAGAAAGCCGAGCATAAAAAAATTGTATAATCATTTCTCTTGAGAGATTATGATTGGGGCCGGTGTGCATCATATATTTAAGCCTCCCCCAAGCTTGAGAGATGCTTTCTCATTCACGAGGCCAACAATTATAAATAAAATTCCGATCACGATGAACTAGATGCATAGGATAAAACTTATGATGAAATTCTGGCTTCAAGCAATTCCAGGCCCATGATCCAATATAATCCAATAGCCTCTACCACATCAATGTTTTCCCTCCAAAGAAAAAGGGAAAACTTTCTTCTTAACTTTTTCTCCAGGCAAGCCTCCATGCTTAAATAATCCACAAACCTCATTGACATATATGAAGTGGTAATCATGATGAGTTGTACCGTCATAAGGACTAGCTATTAGTTTCTCTAGCATACCCAAAGGAATCTCATAATAAATATTTTTAGTAGGTTCAGTAGGTTGAGGAGCAACCTTCTCAACTTCCTTTCGAGGCGAAGATGCCCCGAACAAGCCACTCAAAGGGTGACCGTCCATAGTAACAAGCAATAGTAAATTTCAGCATGTATAAGGTACGTTTCCTTACCAATTTCCACTTACCAGAGGTGCTTCACTCCCCGGCAACAGCTCCAGAAAAGAGTCTTGATGACTCACAAGTATGGGGATCAATCGTAGTCCTTTCTATAAATAAGTGTGTCGAACCCAATCAGGAGCATAAGGAAATGACAAGCGGTTTTCAGCAAAGTATTCTATGCAAGTGTTGTAAGTAACATCGATAGATAATTTTGTAGCAAGATAATTCATAACAAGTGACAAGTAACAATGGTAGAAAGTGTGCATCAAGGTAGCCCAATCCGTTTTATAGCAAAGGGCGGGCCTCAAAGTACTCTTATATAAAGCAAACATTCCCGAGGACACATGGGAATTACTGTCTTATCATGTTCATCATGTTAAGTCGATTCACGTTCATTACTTTGATAATTTGATATGTGGGTGGACCGGTGCTAAGGTGTTGTTCTTACTTGAACAAGCAACCCACTTATGATTAACCCCTCTCACAAGCATCTGCAACTACGAAAGAAGAGTTAAGATAAATCTAACCATAGCATGAGACATGTGGATCCAAATTATGCTCGGCTTTCAAAGGATGATCAATTAATACTCGATTCTTCTTCTACTGGTTCCTACATGAAGAGAACTATTGAATTCAAAGGGGATCTTTTGTAAAGAATTAAACACAACTCCGAAGATTGGGACCTCGACAAAGGTAAAGAGTCATATACAAAGCTTGAGTTTGATTGTGTTAAATCTTTAATGGAAAATTATACTTTTCATAAGTTTAGCAACAAATATGGGCTTGACTCTGAGATAGTAGCTACTTTTTGTGAATCATTTGCTACTCATGTTGATATCCCCAAGGAGAAGTGGTTTAAATATCATCTACCTATTGTTTACCATGCTGATCCAGTTGTCCCTACTTCTTATATTGAGAAACCACCTTTTCCTGTTAGGATTAAGGAGCATGCTAAAGCTGCAACTATGGTCAATAAAAGTAATATTAGGACACCGAAGTCTTCTAAACAAATAAATGTTGAGCCTAATATTGCTATGGTTAAGGATGTCTTAGTTGGTAATGTCGATGGACATGTTATTTACTTATGTGATGAAGATGCTAGAATTGCAAAACGTCTTAGAAACAAGCATGATGAATTAGATAAAAATAAACCAGTTGTTCGCATGTGTGTTGTTTCTGCTAAAATTGGAGATCATTGTTACCATGGCTTGTGTGACATGCATTCTAGTGTTAGTGTTATACCTTTTACCTTGTATCAAGAAATTATGAATGACATAGCACCCTCTAAAAGTGAAGATATTGATGTCACTATTAAACTTGCAAACAGAGACACCATTTCACCATGTGGGATTGTTAGAGATGTTGAAGTCTTGTATGGAAAATTAAGTACCCTATTGCTTTCTTAATACTTGGTTCCAAACAAGATAGTTTTTATCCCATTATATTTGGTATACCTTTCTTAAATACTACTAATACTAAAATTAATCATGTTACTATGAAGGTTAAAGTAATCTTTGATGATGTGTCTCATGAATTTAATTTCTCCAAGTTTGGTAGACACCCACTTGAGAAAGAGTTATCTTGTAAGTATGAAATAATTGGTCTTGCTTCCATTTTCATGCCTCCTACTGATCCACTAGAACGATACTTGCTAGACCACGAGAATGATATGCATATGAATGAGAGAAATGAGATAAATGATATTTTTGGACAAACACCTATTCTTAAACACATATAACCTGTTGATATTTTAGGGGATCCTCCTCCACCAAAGGGAGATCTCATGTTTGAGCTAATGAAATTGCCTCATACTTTGAAATATGCTTACCTTGATGAAAAGAACATATAGCCTTTTATTATTAGTGTTAAACTTTCAGAGCATGAAGAAAAGAGATTACTTAAAACTCTGAAGACGCACATGCCTACTATTGGATATACTCTGGGCGATCTTAAGGGCATTAGTCCCACTCTATGTCAGCACAAGATTAATATGGAACGGGATGCTAAACCTGTTATCGATCATCAATGCCGCTTAAATCCTAAGATGAAAGAGGTGGTAAGAACTGGAAAACTAAAGCTTTTGGAGGCAGGTATAATTTATCCTATTTCTCATAGTAGATGTGTAACACCTGTTCATTGTGTTCCTAAGAAAGGAGGTGCAACCGTTGTGCTTAATGATAAATGAACTTATCCGACAAATAATTGTAACTCGTTATAGGATGGTTTTTTATGAAATTAAATAAAGCTACTAGAAGATATCATTACCCCTTACCTTTTATTGATCAAATCTTAGATACATTATCTAAGCACACACACTTTTGTTTTCTTGATGGATATTCTGGTTTTTCTCAAACACCTGTGTCAACACAGGACCAATAGAAAACTACTTTCACATGCCCTTTTGGAACCTATGCTTATAGATGTATGCCTTTTGGTTTATGTGTTGCACCTGCTACCTTTCAAAGATGCATGACTGCTATATTCTCTGATTTTTGTGAAAATATTATTGAGGTATTCATGGATGATTTTTTAATTTATAGATTTTATTTTGATGATTACTTGAGCAACCTTGATCGAGTTTTGTAGAGATGTGAAGAAACTAATCTTTTCTTGAACTGGGAGAAGTTCCACTTTACGGTGAATGAAGGTATAGTACTTGGGCATAAAATTTCTGAAAGAGGTATTGAGGTAGGCAAGGCTAAAGTTCATGCAATAGAGAAAATGACATGTCATAAAGATATCAAATGTATAAGAAGTTTTCTTGGTCATGCTGGTTTCTATAGGCGTTTCATTAAAGATTTCTCAAATATTTCTAGGTCATTGACTAATCTTCTTCAAAAGGATATTCCATTTGTTTTTATGATGACTGTGTAGAAGCCTTTGAAATACTTAAGAAAGCCTTGATTTCTGCACCTATCGTTCAACCACCTGATTGGAATTTACCATTTGAAATTATATGTGATGCTAGTGATCGTGATGTTGGTGTTGTTCTAGGACAAAGAGCAGACAAGAAATTGAATGTCATCCCTTATGCTAGTAAAATTTTAGATAATGCCCAAAGAAATTATGCTACTACTGATAAGGAATTTTTCGCAGTTGTGTTTGCATGTGATAAGTTTAGACCTTATATTATTGAGTCTGAAATTACTATTCACACTCATCATGTTGCTATTAAATACCTTACGAAAAAGAATGATGCTAAGCCTGGATTGATTAGGTGGGTGCTTTTACTTCAATAGTATGATTTGCATATTGTTGATAAAAGGGAGCTAGAAACCCTGTAGCAGATAATTTGTCTAGAATGGAAAATGTCCTTTACGACCCACTCCCTATTGATGATAATTTTCCTAATGGGCAATTAGTTGTTATAAATGCTTCCCATAGTACACCTTGGTATGTAGATTATGCTAATTACATTGTTGCTAAATATATACCACCTAGCTTTACATACCAACAAAATAAAAGTTCTTATATGATTTAAGACAGTACTTTTGGGATGACCCACATCTTTATAAAGAAGGAGTATATGGTGTTATTAGACATTGTGTACCTGAGCATGAGCATGAGCATGGACACATACTATGAAAGTGTCATTCTGAGGCCTACGGAGGGCACCACCCTAGTGGCAGAACTACACACAAGGTATTAAAATCTAGTTTTTATTGCCCTACTCTTTTCAAAGATGCTCGTAAGTATGTCCTTTCTTGGTATGAATCTTTTCAAATATGCTCATAAGTATGTCCTTTCTTGTGATGAATGTCACAGAATTGGTAACATTGGTAGACATCAGGAAATGCCTATGAATTATTCACTTGCTATTGAACCATTTGATGTTCGGGGTTTTGTTTATATGGGACCTTTTCCTTCCTCTAATGGGTATACTCATATTTTAGTTGTTGTTGATTACATTACTAAGTGTGTAAAAGCTATTCCAACTATTAGTGATGATCATAGCACTTCTATGAATATGATTAAAGATGTTATTTTCCCGAGGTTTGGAGTCCCTAGATATTTAGTGACTGATGGTGGTTCACATTTTATTCATGGTGCTTTCCGTAAACTTCTAGCTAAATATGATGTTCACCATAGAATTGCATCACCTTATCGTCCTGAGTCTAGCGGTTACGTTCAGTTGAGCAACCAAGAAATAAAATTGATCTTGCAAAAGGTTGTTAACAGATCTAGGAAGAATTGATTTAAGAAACTTGATGATGCTTTATCCGCTTGTAGAACTGCTTGTAAAAACCCTATGAGAATGTCCCCATATATAAAATGGTCTATGAAAAAACATGTCATTTACCTCTTGAGTTAGAACATAAAGCTTATTGAGTAATTAAGGAACTTAACTATGATTTCAAACTTATCGGTGAAAATAGGTTATTTGATATTAGCTCATTAGAAGAAGGGAGGACACAAGCTTATGAAAGTGACAAGTTGTTTAAATAAAAAGTTAAACTTGGCATGACAAGAGAATCCAAAACGAAAATTCAATGTAGGAGACCTAGTTCTTTTGTATAATTCTCGTCTCGGAGTTTTTGCACATAAGCTTCTCTCCAAATGGGAAGGTCCCTATATTATCAAGGAGGTCTATCACTCCGGTGCTATCAAGATTAACAACTTTGAAGGCAAAAATCTGAGAGTGGTAAATGAGCAAAGAACTGAACACTACATCTTGGATACATCCATCAATGTTGAAACTAATATTATTCAAGTGATGACACCAGAAGAACACATAAGAGAGACCTTCTGGAACACTCGAGAAAGCAGAAAAAGGGGTAGGTATGTGATATGGTAAGTAAACTGACTCCAAAAAATTCAAAACAATATGTTCTGTTGATTTCGGTATTCCATAAAAATTACAAAAATAAAAATGATCCACACGGACCCATGAGGGAGCCACAAGCCAACAGGGCGCGCCCTACCCCTAGGCGCGCCCTATTAGCTTGTGGGACCCTTGTGTGCCTCCTGGACTCCGTTTTCTTCCTGGACATCTATTCTGACCTACAAAAATTCATTATGTATACACCATCTGTTTTGACCACCGTATTACAAGTTCCACCTCGGTTCTTGTTTCACGCTGTTTTCTGACATATTTCTCAAGGTGTGGAAGCTATGTCTTCGTTCTCCTCCAACAACATTGAGGATCACGCTTGGCTGTTGCAGATAGAGCTTAAACTTGAAGGAGCTAAGGAAGTTATTTGAGGAGGAACCTATGGACTCTATCGAAGTGCATCCCCGTGCCTCGGCACATGGGATGCTAGCAGGCATCTCCACCTCTCTGAATCCTTTTCCACCAATGAGAAGGAGAGATTAACTAGCCAAAGAAGCGCAAGGTGAATCTATCCCTAGGAGGCCCCTCGGCAGGTTACATGCAAATAACTTTCACAGCTAGATTCACAACTATGAAGCTGGGAATATTACTCACTCGCATATACCGTCCAATTGGGACATCTCTCGTCCAAGTGAAATGATGTAGGAAAAATCTCTTGGGGGGCAGAGAATAAATATATTATGGTGCAAGTGCAAAAGAGCACCGCAATGATTCAGTAGCTATCGTGGGAACGAACCTGACAGTAGAGGTGTAGTGTACGAATGGAGAGGGCAGAGTCCTAGCTACGACAAGCTTTTACACAGGATGTATGAGTTCAGGCCCTCTCTTAGAGGTAATAGCCCTACGTCTCCGTGCTCGGAAGCTCTTGCATCGTGGATTGTGTATTACAGGGGGTGTGAACCCTTGTGCCAGAGGGGAGGGGTGGCTTATATAGAGTGCGCTACCCCTCATCAAGGCCTCAACATGAAAGTGCTCGATCAATATGATTTAAATATATACGTTACTGATAACGTATGCAAGTAATAAGTGCTATTAAAGACCATTGGCTGAACGCAAGTATGTTGGCCTTCGTGGGGGTGACTTCTGGTCTTCTATGTCGACTGGAACCATTCCGAGTGAATGTAGGTTGTCGAGTGGATGGGAACATATTCTGAGTGTTTGTGTACCGAGAGACTTTTCAGCTGCCATGTCCATCCAGTCAGAATCTTTTGTGTGACCCTTGGACTAATAATGAGGTACCCTTGGGTAGGACATTTAGGTCAGGCATGTGACCCTACCCTAGGTATATATCCTCATCATTAGCCCCTGAATGGATCGGTGTTCGAGTGACGAAGGGGTCGATGTGGATTCTTGTCGAGCCATACTGACCTTTATCATTTTCCTAGAATTGATGAAACTTCGCGTCGACTGAAATCTTCGTCGTTCACCTTGATTGATTCTGTTGCGAAGTGTGTCCGAGTGATTTTAAATGCTTGAAGTTACTCCGAGTGACTGACGGGGTCTTTTGATGTGGCGGAACACTTCGGCGGGCCCGAATTTCACGGGATTTGAAATTTCGGTTTCCGCGCGCCTCGCGGGGATGACGCAACTGTCAGGGCAAGTGGAGCAACGATGCCTCGATTATCGTGCCGTCATCATCGCCACACGTCACGTCTCCTCTGATATCGGGATAAGCTGAGATCTGGGGGGCCCACCAGTCGGTGACACAGCCGATCGGTTATATAAATGTGGCTAGCACTAGGGTTAAGGCTTTGCCTTCTTTGATCTCTTCTTGCTTCTTCTCCACCTTCGCCCTGCAAGCTTTGCTTAGGTTTTTCTCCACCGCCGCGACCATGCCGGAGAGCAAGACGTCCAAGCTCGAGCGCGCCAAGAAGGGCGGCAAGGCGAGGAAGCCAGGTCGGATCGCGTTGCCGCCGGGGTGGATTCAGGGGGATTTTCTCCCATCCACCGTGACGAAGGAGGACGTCTTGGATCTCGTGGAGCACGGGATGGTGGTCGAGAAATCTTGGATGTTGCCGGAGGGGGAGCTTGAGCCATCTCCTCGTGAGGGGGAGCGGGTCCTTCTCCTCACACACGTCGAACGAGGTTTTTCTCTGCCTCCGCACCCTTTTATTCGGGGCTTCCTCTTTTACTTCGGGGCACAACTTCATCATCTCCCACCGAATACCATCACGTATATTTCCGCGTTTATCACTCTGTGCGAGTGTTTTCTGGGCTGCCCTCCTCACTAGGGGTTGTTCAAGCACATATTCACTACACGATCCCAGACGGTGAAAAAAGCGAACCCAGGTGTTGGGGATATTACCTGCGGTGTAACCCTCCCTAAATGGGCCGGGTCACCAAAGGGGCGACTCATACATGGTTAGCGCAAGCCCTGGCCCAGGGGCCCATGAACCGGACGGCGGTTCAGGATTGATGAAGAAGCTAAGCCACCAAGGAGGTTTCCAGTCTTGGAAAGCACTGCGACTTAGAGATATGGAAGACCACGATCTGTAACGTGGCTAGGACTTCTGTAAACCCTAGGGTCTCGACCTGTATATAAAGGCGAGTCTCTGGGGCAGATAGGTTAAGTTAGAAATCATCGAGAGCTAGGTCCGGCAAGTTACGCCCTCCTTGTAATCGAATCCATCATCAATATACACAAAGCAGGACGTAGGCTTTTACCTCCACACGAGGGGCCGAACCTGGGTAAATCTGAGTCTCGCTTTCGCTCACCCCCTTTGAGTCGCCACCAAGGTGCGATGGCTCCTTCACTAAGTCCTTTCACGAAGACATCTACCGTGACAAAACCACGACAGTTGGCGCCCACCGCGGGGCTAGCGCACGGTGGAGTTAAGTTCTCAAAGGGAGCCCTTCCAGGGTTAGGAAGCTATGCGGTCGGCATCATGACGAAAAGTTGTCGTGGAAAATACTACATCGACAACTCGTAGTGGGGGCCTGAAGCCGATTCTATCGAATCTGGTTAGAGGGTCCCCTTCGGCAAGATCCACGTCTTCATCGGCAAGATTGGGGCGCCCGTACCTGAGCCGGACACTTTCGCCGACATCGTCGAGCCGGCCCCGTACGCCCGCCCCATCACACATCAGGACAAGGGACGCCATGTTTTCGTCCGCTTTACGCAGGGAGCCAGCCTGCAGGGCGAGCCGGTGGTCCACGAGATCACCCCCGTCAACTCGGACGACGAGTCATCCATGGGCTACACAGATTCAATCCACCCTCTCTACGAGGGACAACCCGGAGGGTTGCCACGGGTGGAAAACTCCGAGGACTTTGCGGGACCCAATCGACAAGTCACCATCTATATGGCGGTGGCGGCACCACCTCAGCCGAACCCGACGGGCAACAATGAAACTAGCGAGTCGTCGAAAACTCTGGCTCAGGTCATGGCGGACTTGGCGGCGGAGACGGCCAAACTCATGGCGATCGTTGTAACAGCGAAGAATCAGGAAACGATCAATGCCGAACTGGCGAAGTTGCGGGAAGAGATGACCAAGACTCAGCGGGACGTGGAAGCGGAAGCCGCTAGGATGGCGACACAGCAGGCCCGGATCACTGCGGAGACAGAGCGGCTGGACACCGAAGGCTGGCGGCTCGAGCGACAACAGCGTGCGTCTGATGTTATCCATCAGAGGAGACATCATGGTCGCCTCCTCGTCGATCTAAACCTGACCCGCCTCTTCGACAACCCACACACCCTCGGGATGGGACCCGGACGACCTTGGCAGGCCGCTCCAGGGGATGGTCCGGCTCAGCCACCACCTAACCCGCCACCGCCTCAGCCGACGTATGCCCACACACCCCGCTTCGAGACACCACGGAGCCACTTCTCGAATCCCGTGGATAACGTGCTGGCGGCAACCCGCCACTTGGAGTCTCTCCCAATTTACGGGAACTCCCTGGCCGAAGTGGAGGCGAGAAACGCCATCGAGATGCTGAAAATGGCGGTGGTCCAGCATGCACAATATTCGCATAGCTGTGATCGGCTACATTCCACACCCCAGGTGAGTCATACCAGGAGTCTCCATGACAATCCGCCAGTGGTGACCAGCGAGCAACGGCGTCTACCGCAGACCAATCCGCCCGGGGTGACGATACCCGAGCCCAAGACATTGTGGATGCGGCACGAGCCGCCTGCCTGATGGAGATGGCGGCTGTGGCGGGCCAAGGCCATCCGGCTTACGCCCAGACCCCACCCGCATCGACCGATACACACGGCAGGCACGTTGTGGTGCCCTGTCTCATGCCCGCTCTCCGCAATGAGCGTATGCCAAAGGATTTCAAAGGACCGAGAAAGGTACCCAATTACACACCAAATCTCGAGCCAGGGTCATGGATCAAGAGTTATGAGCTTGCAATGGATATGCTCGATGTGAATGAGGCGGTCTGCGCCAAGTATTTTACCATGATGCTCGAGAGCACATCGCGCAAATGGTTGAAAAACCTACCGCCCAACTCCATGAACACTTGAGGAGAGTTGAAGGAACGTTTCATCAAGAATTTCCGAGGAACTTGCAAACGCCCGATGACCATCGTTGACCTACAGCACTGCGTCCAACGGTCGGATGAGTCGGCCCATCATTGGACGCGGCGGGTTGCAGAGGTCATCCATTCATCAGATGGCATCTCGGCGGCTCAAGCAGTGCTAATCCTGGAGAAGAATTGTCATTACGAGCCTTTAGTGCTGAAGCTTGGGCGACTCAAGCGTAAGGTCCAGAACATGAGAGAGTTGATGGACACCCTGACCAGGTATGTCGAGTCAGATGACACTAAGGATCCTGGGGAAGACGATTATAAGGTTAGCACCACCAGGAGAGGCGAGTCATCAAAAGGTCACGCCCAATTTCACGGGCGGGGCAACCGCAACCATGTCGGGCAAAGTAAGAGGAGACAACAAGAAGGTCCCGCAGACTTCGTCGCCAATACGAATGCTGGCAACGGGAATTAACGCCAGAAGAAACGGGGCTTCAGCGGGAAGAAGCCGCGCAACTATCACGAGATGCTCAAAGGCCCCTGCCCACAGAACGCCACAACCGAAGGACCGTCTACCCACTCTTGGGAGGATTGCTATGTGATGCAGGAGTTCCAAGATGAGGTGCTCAAGAAAGGTCACGAAGGTGACCAAGGCGGGCGACAGGAACAGTTCGGCACGCCCGGGTCACACCGAAGCCCGTTCGGTGGATTCCCTAACCCGGGCCCGCAGGGCGGGTCACAGTCTAATGCCGTACAATACCAGGTCCACAATCAACAGCGATACAACCCACAGGGCGTGTTTCAGCAACCACCCCCGCAGGGAGATCCCCAGCGGCAGGATGACAATGCCGGCTTTCATAATAATCCTAAGCAGCTGAACAGTGGGCAGTTTCACGTGTTCACCACCAGCACTTGCAAACGGGACCAAAAGGTGAAACATAGAACTTTTTAGCGTGGTTGAGCCGGCGCTCCCCACGTACCTCAATTGGTCTGAGCACCCCATTACCTGGAGTAGGGAAGATCACCCGCCCCGAGTTGATAACCCTGGCGACTTGGCTTTGGTCGTGGCTCCCCAAGTTAGAGGTTACACCCCTTCCAAAGTCCTTATGGATGGTGGCAGCAGCATAAACATCTTATATTTCGATACCCGCATTGGCAGAAGCTGGTCTTTGGGGTGTTTATGGCAAGCCGGAAGCTGAAACACTACTTTCAAGAACATTCCATCACGATGGTCAGTTCTGCCCCCCTTGGTGATATTATACAAAATCGAGAAGCGACTGGACGAATTGCCAAGTGGGCCATCGAGTTAGGACCTCACCATGTGCGATATACCCCACGTACGGCCATTAAGTCTCAAGCACTAGTGGATTTCATCAACGACTGGACCGAGTCGCAGATTTCGGAAGACAGGCCTGATCACACATACTGGACCATCCATTTTGACGGGTCTAGGCAGTTGGAAGGCTCGGGGGCTGGCGTGGTGTTAACTTTGCCTCAAGGTGAAAAATTCTGCTATGTCCTCCGACTCATATTTCCATGTACCAACAATGCAGCAGAATATGAAGCTCTGCTCCATGGGTTGCGACTCGCCAAAGAGATGAATCTCACCCGAGTCATATGTTTGGGCGACTCAGATCTAGTGGCACAACAGGTTTCTAGCACTTGGGATTCCAGAGATCCCTTGATGGCAGCTTAGAAACGAGTTGTGTCGGACGTGGCGAGTCATTTTCATGGTTATCAGGTGGATCACATCGATCGGCGACTTAATGAAGCGGCAGATGCCCTTTCACACCTCGGTTCACAACGTAAGTCGGTTCCCCCCCCAATGTATTTTTGGATGTGTTACATAACCCATCGGTAAGGCTGCCTTCAGAGGAAGATTTGGCGGTGCCAGATCCTGAGTCTCAACTTGTGGCGACTCTTCGTGCTACCCCGGATTGGGCGGTTCCCTACATGGCGTATCTCACACGAGGCGAGTTACCCACTGATGAGTTACTGGCTCGCCAAATCGTTTGTCGATGCAAGTCCATGTCATACATAACGGCGAGTTGCATAAGCGAAGCTCTTCAGGAGTATTTGAAAGGTGTGTCTCTTCCAAGGAAGGATGTATGATTCTCAATGAAATTCATGCACGCGACTGTGGTCATCATGTCGGGTCACGCTCCCTGGTTTCCAAAGCTTTTAGGCATGGGTTTTATTGGTTGACGGCTCATGCAGATGCTAAAGAGATAGTTCGCCGATGTGATGGTTGCCAAACATTTGGGCGTCAGATGCACGTGTCGGCTCAGGAATTACGGATGATTCCAATCACATGGCCGTTTGCGGTCTGGGGGCTGGACATGGTTGGTCCTTTCAAAATGTCGTCCAACAAAAAGACACACCTATTGGTGGCGGTTGACAACTTTACCAAGTGGGTCGAAGCAGAACCAGTTAGTAGCTGTGATGCCGACACGGCTGTCAAATTCCTGAAAAAGTTGATCTTCCGCTTCAGATATCCTCATAGTAACATTACTGATAATGGTACCAATCTATCAAAAGGCGCAATGCAAGAGTTTTGCGGAAGGGAGCATATCCTGCTTGACGTTTCTGCAGTCGCACACCCCCAGTCTAATGGACAGGCAGGGAGGGCGAATCAAGAAATATTGCGAGGAATCAAGCACCGGCTTATGGTACCTCTGGAACGTACCCCAGGGTGTTGGGTTGAAGAACTGCCTTCAGTTTTATGGATCATCAGAACCACCCCAAATTGCCCTACGGGTTTTCCTCCCTTTTTTCTGGTCTATGGGGCAGAGGCAGTATTGCCAAGTGACATCAGACATGACTCACCATGAGTCGCTGTTTATGTGGAACAAGACAATGAGTTAGCACGTCAAGACTCGTTGGATGCTTTGGAGGAGGAGCGAGACTTGGCTGCGTCACGATCGGCGATCTATCAGCAAGACTTGCGATCCTATCACAGCCACTGCGTCAAGAGCCGGACCTTTCAAGAGGGCGACTTAGTACTCCGATTGATTCACGTAGTGCCCCAAGTGTAAATCTTTCGCTTTTTATAACCTTCGATGTGGGACCACCTTGACATTGTCATGAGAGCTATTTATGCATGTATGATTTCATGTGTCACCTTGTTTTTCTTCTTTTGCATTCATGCATCCATGCCATACCATCTTGCCATCCGTGTGATTTTGTGAATTCATGTGTTGAGGCATATGTGATGATGTGGTGTGAAGTAATGAGCGTGTGGTGCTTTGCATTATTTTCAAACCCCCTTGTTTAGTTTCAAACCTTTTTACTCTTTTATTCCCAAGTTCAAATCCTATTTGCTCCTATGTTGTTTTAAAAATGTTACACCTTTAGAGCATTTTAGTTGGAATGTGGGCATGTAGGAGAGGGGTTTTTAAAACTTATTTTGTTTGGGGTTTTCCTTTATTTCAGATTATTTTAATCTGATTGGCAATTATTTTTAGTTGTCCAAATAGCCATTTTGGTATTTTATCTATTTGGGGCATAATTCCCTTATGCCCAGGGATATTTTATCTTTTTTTATGCCTTAGTTTTTCCTAGTAATATTAGCTGCTCTCATGTTGTTTGTATATTAGAGAGGGCCAGGATTCCCTCTTTCTCTCGAACCTTTGCAGCAGCAGCCCAACTTCTCCCAGGCCCAATAACCCTTCGCACAACAGCAGCCCAGCGCCGTTCCTCTCCTACCTCCGTCGACGTCACCTTGTACGACCATAGCTCGACCTCCCGATCGCCTCCCCCCCAATCCAGCGGCTCGTGCGCGTCCCCCGAGGTGTTTTAAGCTGCAGGAACCCTCCTCCGAACCTAGGGTTCCCTCTCCTTCCTCCAGTGCGCCGCCATCTTCCTCCTTTTCTCTAACCCCCCTCCTGGTAAGGTTTGTAGCTAGGACAGGGAAGGAGCTCGTCGCCGATCTCCGTCCCATCGTCGTCCAGCGCCAGCGGCCATGTCCAGAAGCTCGGGGGTGCATCCCGCGCTCCATTCCCACCCTCGCTGAGGACGAGGAGAGTCCTCACCGACGAGCTCGTCCTCGTCAAAGGCTCGGCCCCGGTGGTCTGCTTCGTCTTCCTCGGTTCGACAGTAAACTGCAACACGGGCTCCTCCCGCGCGTCAACCTCCTCTTCGGCCGGACTTCTCCACCGTGTGGTTCCTCTTCCTTCTCCAAGGTGAGCCGTCCACCTTTCTCCCTTCCACCTCGTAGAGATCCGGCGATCTTTGTGGTAGCCATCTCTGTCCCGAGCTGCAGCAGCATATGTGGTGGTGGGCGTTATCAAGTGTAGAACGATGTTGTTGCAGTAGTTGGTGCCCGCTCGCGGTATGTAGGTAGCAGGCGTGCAGTAGCAGGGATGTTTCCCTCTCTTCGTGCAGCAACAACAGCAGCTGAGAGCACGACGACCTCTCTATCTTCAGCTCGCTGTGCAGAGTCAAGCTGGGCGTCGTAGTAGTTTACTTGTTTCAGGTCTCCCCCTCTCTCAGACTTCGTAGCATAGCGCAGTGGCAAGTGTGTGGGGTTGTCACTTTGTCATTTTGCACATGAGCTCAACTTTTGTAGTGGTTGTCTTAGTAGGAACTACATGAAATGATGCCCATTCCCTAGGCATGATTTGGGGTAGTTTCCTCTTCCTTAATTTGTGGTCACTTGTTCCAAGTAAGTGCCCACATATTGTAGATGATTTTGGGGTAGAATCTCCCAAGGAATCCAGTGGTGAAGTTTGTTTTGCCATTAGGAGACTTTATGGAGTTGACATATTCAGATTTGTTGCAAGTTTGATCCTTGATTCCATGGAATAGGTGGAGCCCAAGGGCATGAGTTTTTGTGTGATAGTAGTAGGGGTTTTGCTCTACACCATAGTGGTGTCATTTATCACTTGGTGTTATGTGTGTGCAAACTATGCCTAGACAAAGTGGGCATGTGGCAGAAAAATTCCAGTTTAATGAAATATGGAATTTCACTAAGTCTGGGATTCTGGAAACATTTTCTTGTCTTATAGATGAGGATGTACTGGTCATTGTATTGAGAACTAGCCTTAGTTCAGTGCTAGGATTTTGGACCTGCATGTTTGTGAAGCTCCCTGTCAAATTTCAAACCATTTGGAGTCCAGTAAGTTGTGTTTTGATTATTGTCAAAAAGCTTCAGAACAAAGACAGAAACTCAGGTGCAGGAATTTTCACTAAGTCCCTGAGACCTGATGGTTTTGGGAAAGTTTGTGGCCTTGTATCTTCTAGAGCTTAATTCCTTTTGCTGTGATTCTTGCTGGCTCTTGTAGTGTTCTTGGTTGGAAACAGCCACATATGTTATTTGTCATGTTTGGAGGCCTGTAGCTATGTTGCATGTAGCTCCCAAAGAGCTAAGATGCATATTATGGCAGATTATGTAGTATAGTCATTTTGATCAATGTGTGTGCTTAGTTAATGATGTGGTGTTCTTCCTTGCTCCAATCCATTCATTTTGGGTTGTTATATGTCTTGGCAACCTCGGAATACCAGATTTGTGCCAATTGTGAGTGTGGTGTTAAATCTTCCACGTAGAGCTTCATATCTTGTTTCGTTGATTCCCGTTGATCCGTAGCTCCGTTTGCAATGTTCTTTATATGGTTTTGCATCGTTTTCACGAGCCGCATCTGTTCATGTCATTATCATGCATGTCAAAATAGCTTAGTGTATAGTTCTGTCCAGAAACTTGCAGTAGTTTATTTTGCTTGTGCTAGTGGTAGAAATAGTGGTGCATGCTCAATTTTATCTCATGCATCATGTGATTGTTGCATCTTGTGGTGCTGCTGTTAATTGGCTGTTATTCTTATGTTGGGTAGCACCGGGATCGGAGAACGAATACGTGGAGTCAGGAGAATACGTGCAGGACGAACCAGAACCATTCCAAGATGAGGATATCACAGGCAAGATGATATGACCTTGATTCCATCTCTAGACTTGTTATGCTAGTTTTCGTTTCCATGTCATATTGCTCGCTGCCTACCACTGAAATTAAATTGCCTCTTCATATGCCATGAGCCCAAACACCGTTCTCCTTCCTAGCAAAACTTGTATGGCTAGGTAGGCTTTGCTCAGCTACTAATGTTAGCGTTGCTAGATGGAGGTGCTTTGACTCATGTGGTAACATGAGCTTTGATATCATTATCTTAAATTCCGTTATTTAATTAATGCACCTATATACTTGGTAAATGATATGAGGCCTAGCCTTTTGTCGGGTGCTTTGTTCCGTTATTGCCGCCTTAGTTACCGGTTACCGGTGTTTGATTCCATAATGATCGCTCCTAACACGTTCGGGGTTGTTATGGGGACCCCCTTGATAAATAGCGTAGTGCTAAGGCTTGTCCGGCGGGACCCAACATTGGTGTTAATTTGCTAATAACTTAATAATAATCTGCATAGGGAGTAGCTACCCCGAGGACTTTAATCAACAACCCGGGCCAGTGCTCCTCATGAGTGTTGGTCCAACCCAGAGCAGCTTATTATGCTCCCCGGGGCAACTCGGTGTTTTGGCGTGGTAACCATCGCTCATCGGGCGTGACCTGAGACTGAGATACGCGGCTCTTATCAGGCTCGTCGACACGTCGGGAGGTCCTGCTAGCCTTGTCTTACCTTAGCGGTATATCTTGCGTATAGGAATCCTAGTGAAGCTTTGGTTCTCCCAGAGTTGAGGTTTTCCTTTAAGGAATCCGACAAGATCACGAGATTCGTGATAGAGGATGCATTTGCGGCCTGTGTTCGTTTATGATGGACTAGTTGGAGCACCCCTGCAGGGTTTAATCTTTCGGAAAGCCGTGCCTGCGGTTATGTGGCAACTTGGAATATTTTGTTAACATTCGGTATTAGATAACTCAAACAAAAGCTAATAAAAATTGCCAACTGTGTGCGTAACCATGACTGTCCCCTCGAAGATCTCTGTTCGATCGGGAACACGGTGGGGTTATGAATGCCGTAGGTAGGTGATCAGGATCACTTAGTGATCAAGTAACCCCGACCGCTAGTGTAGACCACCTTCACAATTACTTTGCGTAAGTTAGCCACTTAATCTAGCTTAGGATGCTGCAGCCTTATACACTTCACCCCTACCCTACCTAATAACATGACTAGTTCTGGCACCAAGGTCTTAGATTGCTGAGTCCTCGTGGCTCACGGATTCCTCCGGAACTCCCAGCAGGTATAGATCATGCCGATGGCACCCAGCTGGTGTGGCAGTACGACGAGGAGACAGACCGCCTCTACGTGAACTATCCAGAGGACTGAGGCGTGGTCGTGATCGTGGGCCTGCAGGCAGGGTAGCATAGCATTTCCATGTTTCATAGTCCGTAGCGGAACTACCTTGATTGTATCTGTGATGAACTATGAGTTATTAATAAGAAGACAATTGAATCCCGAATTGTCTACTTTTATTATTATTTGTGCTATGTTACTTGCTTGCGAAACGCTTATATGCGCTTCTTTCCTATTCGGGGCCTCGACCCCCAGATCGGAAAGGACCGCATCTTGGTCGTTACAAGTTGGTAATCAGAGCCTTAAAACCATAGGAGCCTTTGTGTGATCGTACTTGGCCGAGTCGAGTCTAGAAAATGTTTTGAGTCTTAGTTATATCGGAGAGTAGGATTCTTTTTCTCCTCTTCTATGCTCTGGTGAGGTTCCCGTCTTAGGAAGTCTTTAACTCTACTCCTTTTCTCGCTCAAAAAAAATTTTAGGATCACGCGGGTATTTGTGAAATCTATATGATTTCGATGTGACGGAATCATGTCCTGGTGCCTCCTATCTGCTCTAAGTATCAGTGGAGTTGAGCTCCAGGGATTCTTGCGCACATCGCCATCATTCAGATTACTGAGTATCTAAGAACGGAGGGTGTTCGTTATTTCTTCAATACGGGTAGTGGTGAGATAACCCCGATGTCCCTAGTACTGGTGTAGATTGTTCGGGCGTATTACCACACTTTGTATCATTGTGATCATGAGGATCTGTTGTAGATGAAGGTCCGAGATGCTGGTTGTGTGTTGAAGGATGTGATACAGGTGACGGGTTAGTTTAGGAGTTGTGTGAAATACTCCTTGTATCCGTGTACCTGATTGCATGACCAGTTATTTTGGGAATTCATAGGTGGGATATCTAGTAGTATCTTATAGGACTATCTTCCTACACACGCTTGATTGGGGTTTGGGAAATCTCGGTCATATGTTTGTTCCGAGCGGTTCTAGCTCACACTTGTTTGTAGTGGTCCTTATCGGAATTTTGTCGTCTGTTACTTTGAGGATGCACTCTTGCTATGATTGTTCGAGTGCAATGCTAAATTCTATTCAGATATTCCTGTCTTTTGATTCACCAATATCTTCAATTATTCTGTGGACTAATATGATGTCCGTCTTCAGGATGGCTCCACCGACTCGTCAGACCCCAGGGCGTGAGGATATGCCGCCTCCGCCTCCTCCTCCGCCGCCGCCGCCTCCTCCTGCAGAGGCCTGGCAGGCGATGATGGCAGCTACTAATGCAAACACTCATATGTTGTTGCAGTTGATCCAGGAGAGAGCCAATCATCTGCAGGGCAATTTTCAGCACGGTGGTAATCACTTCGCCAATCTAAGTCAGTTCCTGTCAGACCAGCCTAAGACGTTCACTTCTTGCGACCAGCCGTTTGATGCGGAAGATTGGATCCGCGATATGAACAAGCATTTCGAGTGTAGCAATGTGCGTCCGGAGGACTATGTCAAGTTTGCAACGTTTCAGTTGAAGGGGCAGGCTTCTATTTGGTGGCAGCAGCTTAAGGACTCCAGAGGTGGCAGGGTGATGTCTTGGGACGAGTTTTGTCGTGACTTCAGGTCCCATTACATCCCTTCCAGTTTTGTTGAGGAGATGCGTGAGAAGTTCAGGCGTTTGAAGCAGGGCATCAATTCTGTGTACAAGTACAATGTCGAGTTCCACGAGCTGGCCCGTTACGCGTTGCACGATGTCCTGGATCAGAAGACCAAGATCTACCAGTTCAGGGGTGGCTTAAAGGAGGATTTGCAGTTAGCGCTTTCCTTGCACGATCCTGAGGAGTTTGAAAAGTTCTACAACTTAGCTCTCAGAGCAGAGGCAGCCTTGCTCAGGGTGGAGAACTCCAAGAAGCGCTTCAGAGATTCCAGCTCTTCCTCGATTCAGGTGGTTCAGAAGCAACAGAGGTTTTGGGTTTCTCCTCCTCCTCCTCGGCACTCACAGCAACTGAAGCACTCAGGTGGACGTGGTTCTTCCCACCCACCCAACCCTGGCTTCCAGCATCAGAAGCAAGGGCCTCCTCAGACTCAGTCCCGGCAGCCAGCAGATGTCACTTGTCACAAATGTGGGCAGAGGGGTCACTATGCCAACAAATGTACTTCTCAGCTCCGTCTGCCACCTCCTCCTCCAGGCAAACCTCCAAGCAACGCTCTTGTCAAATTCAACCCCAGATCAGCTCGAGTCAACATGGTGAATGCAGCTCAAGCAAACAACTCCTCTGATGTGATCATGGGTAACCTCCTCGTCAATGATATTCCTGCTAAAGTGTTATTTGATTCTGGTGCTTCGCATTGCTTCATCTCCAAGCCTTTCTTAGCTAAGCATGATATTCCTGCAATTCATTTGGATAGTCCCTTCTGTGTGGTTTCTCTGGGCATGCGCATGAGTTCGTACATGAGGGTTCCGGATGCTTCTGTCAAGATAGGCAATTATTCTTTTCTGGCGTCTCCTATTGTCTTGGGCAATTCCGACATTGATTTGATCCTTGGTATGGACTGTTTGGCCATGAACAAGGCGTTAATTGATTGTGAAGCTAAAGAAGTGAAGCTTACCCACTCTTCGGAGGATGTGATTATATTCGCGGCGTGCGATGATACAATCCGTTTGTTCTCCTTGAATGAAAAGGGTGAGATCAATCCTATTGAGCAAGTTCCAGTAGTCTGCGAATATCAAGATGTGTTTCCTGAAGAGCTAGCAGGCATGCCTCCGCACCGTGAAGTTGAGTTCGTCATTGAGCTTGAGCCAGGCACAGAGCCAGTGTGCAAACGGCCGTACAAGCTGGGTCCAGAAGAATTGAAGGAACTCAAGAGGCAACTCGATGAGCAGGAGCGTTTGGGTTTGATCAGACCAAGCTCGTCTCCGTGGGGATGTGGTGTTCTATTTGTCAAGAAGAAGGATGGTTCGGACCGGCTGTGTGTCGATTACCTCCCATTGAACAAGAAGACAATCAAGAACAAATATCCACTTCCAAACATAACTCAGTTGTTTGAACAGTTGAAAGGTGCTGAAGTACTCTCCAAGCTTTGGTTCTCCCAGAGTTGAGGTTTTCCTTTAAGGAATCCGACAAGATCACGAGATTCATGATAGAGGATGCATTTGCGGCATGTGTTCGTTTATGATGGACTAGTTGGAGCACCCCTGCAGGGTTAATCTTTCGGAAAGCCGTGCCCGCGGTTATGTGGCAACTTGGAATATTTTGTTAACATCCGATATTAGATAACTCAAACAAAAGCTAATAAAAATTGCCAACTGTGTGCGTAACCATGACTGTCCCCTCGAAGATCTCTCTTCGATCGGGAACACGGTGGGGTTATGAATGCCGTAGGTAGGTGATCAGGATCACTTAGTGATCAAGTAAACCCGACCGCTAGTGTAGACCACCTTCACAATTACTTTGCGTAAGTTAGCCACTTAATCCAGCTTAGGATGCTGCAGCCTTATACACTTCACCCCTACCCTACCTAATAACATGACTAGTTCTGGCACCAAGGTCTTAGATTGCTGAGTCCCCGTGGCTCACGGATTCCTCCGGAACTCCCAGCAGGTACAGGTACCCCAGAGACAGATGATCCCAATGGCACCCAGCTGGTGTGGCAGTACGACGAGGAGACAGACCGCCTCTACGTGAACTATCCAGAGGACTAAGGCGTGGTCGTGATCGTGGGCCTGCAGGCAGGGTGGCATAGCATTTCCATGTTTCGTAGTCCGTAGCGGAACTACCTTGATTGTATCTATGATGAACTATGAGTCATTAATAAGAAGACACTTGAATCCTGAATTGTCTACTTTTATTATTATTTGTGCTATGTTACTTGCTTGCGAAACGCTTATATGCGCTTCTTTCCTATTCGGGGCCTCGACCCCCAGATCGGAAAGGACCGCATCTTGGTCGTTACAAGTTGGTAATCAGAGCCTTACGACCATAGGAGCCTTTGTGTGATCGTACTTGGCCGAGTCGAGTCTAGAAAATGTTTTGAGTCTTAGTTATATCGGAGAGTAGGATTCTTTTTCTCCTCTTCTATGCTCTGGTGAGGTTCCCGTCTTAGGAAGTCTTTAACTCTACTCCTTTTCTCGCTCAAAAAATTTTTTAGGATCACGCGGGTATTTGTGAAATCTATATGATTTCGATGTGACGGAATCATGTCCTGGTGCCTCCTATCTGCTCTAAGTATCAGTGGAGTTGAGCTCCAGGGATTCTTGCGCACATCGCCATCATTCAGATTACTGAGTATCTAAGAACGGAGGGTGTTCGTTATTTCTTCAATACGGGTAGTGGTGAGATAACCCCGATGTCCCTAGTACTGGTGTAGATTGTTCGGGCGTATTACCACACTTTGTATCATTGTGATCATGAGGATCTGTTGTAGATGAAGGTCCGAGATGCTGGTTGTGTGTTGAAGGATGTGATACAGGTGACGGGTTAGTTTAGGAGTTGTGTGAAATACTCCTTGTATCCGTGTACCTGATTGCATGACCAGTTATTTTGGGAATTCATAGGTGGGATATCTAGTAGTATCTTATAGGACTATCTTCCTACACACGCTTGATTGGGGTTTGGGAAATCTCGGTCATATGTTTGTTCCGAGCGGTTCTAGCTCACACTTGTTTGTAGTGGTCCTTATCGGAATTTTGTCGTCTGTTACTTTGAGGATGCACTCTTGCTATGATTGTTCGAGTGCAATGCTAAATTCTATTCAGATATTCCTGTCTTTTGATTCACCAATATCTTCAATTATTCTGTGGACTAATATGATGTCCGTCTTCAGGATGGCTCCACCGACTCGTCAGACCCCAGGGCGTGAGGATATGCCGCCTCCGCCTCCTCCTCCGCCGCCGCCGCCTCCTCCTGCAGAGGCCTGGCAGGCGATGATGGCAGCTACTAATGCAAACACTCAGATGTTGTTGCAGTTGATCCAGGAGAGAGCCAATCATCTGCAGGGCAATTTTCAGCACGGTGGTAATCACTTCGCCAATCTAAGTCAGTTCCTGTCAGACCAGCCTAAGACGTTCACTTCTTGCGACCAGCCGTTTGATGCGGAAGATTGGATCCGCGATATGAACAAGCATTTCGAGTGTAGCAATGTGCGTCCGGAGGACTATGTCAAGTTTGCAACGTTTCAGTTGAAGGGGAAGGCTTCTATTTGGTGGCAGCAGCTTAAGGACTCCAGAGGTGGCAGGGTGATGTCTTGGGACGAGTTTTGTCGTGACTTCAGGTCCCATTACATCCCTTCCAGTTTTGTTGAGGAGATGCGTGAGAAGTTCACGCGTTTGAAGCAGGGCAGCAATTCTGTGTACAAGTACAATGTCGAGTTCCACGAGCTGGCCCGTTACGCGTTGCACGATGTCCTGGATCAGAAGACCAAGATCTACCAGTTCAGGGGTGGCTTAAAGGAGGATTTGCAGTTAGCGCTTTCCTTGCACGATCCTGAGGAGTTTGAAAAGTTCTACAACTTAGCTCTCAGAGCAGAGGCAGCCTTGCTCAGGGTGGAGAACTCCAAGAAGCGCTTCAGAGATTCCAGCTCTTCCTCGATTCAGGTGGTTCAGAAGCAACAGAGGTTTTGGGTTTCTCCTCCTCCTCCTCGGCACTCACAGCAACTGAAGCACTCAGGTGGACGTGGTTCTTCCCACCCACCCAACCCTGGCTTCCAGCATCAGAAGCAAGGGCCTCCTCAGACTCAGTCCCGGCAGCCAGCAGATGTCACTTGTCACAAATGTGGGCAGAGGGGTCACTATGCCAACAAATGTACTTCTCAGCTCCGTCTGCCGCCTCCTCCTCCAGGCAAACCTCCAAGCAACGATCTTGTCAAATTCAACCCCAGATCAGCTCGAGTCAACATGGTGAATGCAGCTCAAGCAAACAACTCCTCTGATGTGATCATGGGTAACCTCCTCGTCAATGATATTCCTGCTAAAGTGTTATTTGATTCTGGTGCTTCGCATTGCTTCATCTCCAAGCCTTTCTTAGCTAAGCATGATATTCCTGCAATTCATTTGGATAGTCCCTTCTGTGTGGTTTCTCTGGGCATGCGCATGAGTTCGTACATGAGGGTTCCGGATGCTTCTGTCAAGATAGGCAATTATTCTTTTCTGGCGTCTCCTATTGTCTTGGGCAATTCCGACATTGATTTGATCCTTGGTATGGACTGTTTGGCCATGAACAAGGCGTTAATTGATTGTGAAGCTAAAGAAGTGAAGCTTACCCACTCTTCGGAGGATGTGATTATATTCGCGGCGTGCGATGATACAATCCGTTTGTTCTCCTTGAATGAAAAGGGTGAGATCAATCCTATTGAGCAAGTTCCAGTAGTCTGCGAATATCAAGATGTGTTTCCTGAAGAGCTAGCAGGCATGCCTCCGCACCGTGAAGTTGAGTTCGTCATTGAGCTTGAGCCAGGCACAGAGCCAGTGTGCAAACGGCCGTACAAGCTGGGTCCAGAAGAATTGAAGGAACTCAAGAGGCAACTCGATGAGCAGGAGCGTTTGGGTTTGATCAGACCAAGCTCGTCTCCGTGGGGATGTGGTGTTCTATTTGTCAAGAAGAAGGATGGTTCGGACCGGCTGTGTGTCGATTACCTCCCATTGAACAAGAAGACAATCAAGAACAAATATCCACTTCCAAACATAACTCAGTTGTTTGAACAGTTGAAAGGTGCTAAAGTACTCTCCAAGCTTTGGTTCTCCCAGAGTTGAGGTTTTCCTTTAAGGAATCCGACAAGATCACGAGATTCGTGATAGAGGATGCATTTGCGGCATGTGTTCGTTTATGATGGACTAGTTGGAGCACCCCTGCAGGGTTAATCTTTCGGAAAGCCGTGCCCGCGATTATGTGGCAACTTGGAATATTTTGTTAACATCCGGTATTAGATAACTCAAACAAAAGCTAATAAAAATTGCCAACTGTGTGCGTAACCATGACTGTCCCCTCGAAGATCTCTCTTCGATCGGGAACACGGTGGGGTTATGAATGCCGTAGGTAGGTGATCAGGATCACTTAGTGATCAAGTAAACCCGACCGCTAGTGTAGACCACCTTCACAATTACTTTGCGTAAGTTAGCCACTTAATCCAGCTTAGGATGCTGCAGCCTTATACACTTCACCCCTACCCTACCTAATAACATGACTAGTTCTGGCACCAAGGTCTTAGATTGCTGAGTCCCCGTGGCTCACGGATTCCTCCGAAACTCCCAGCAGGTACAGGTACCCCAGAGACAGATGATCCCGATGGCACCCAGCTGATGTGGCAGTACGACGAGGAGACAGACCGCCTCTACGTGAACTATCCAGAGGACTGAGGCGTGGTCGTGATCGTGGGCCTGCTGGCAGGGTAGCATATCCTTTCCATGTTTCGTAGTCCGTAGCGGAACTACCTTGATTGTATCTGTGATGAACTATGTGTTATTAATAAGAAGACACTTGAATCCCGAATTGTCTACTTTTATTATTATTTGTGCTATGTTACTTGCTTGCGAAACGCTTATATGCGCTTCTTTCCTATTCGGGGCCTCGACCCCCAGATCGGAAAGGACCGCATCTTGGTCGTTACAAGTTGGTAATCAGAGCCTTGCGACCATAGGAGCCTTTGTGTGATCGTACTTGGCCGAGTCGAGTCTAGAAAATGTTTTGAGTCTTAGTTATATCGGAGAGTAGGATTCTTTTTCTCCTCTTCTATGCTCTGGTGAGGTTCCCGTCTTAGGAAGTCTTTAACTCTACTCCTTTTCTCGCTCAAAATTTTTTTTAGGATCACGCGGGTATTTGTGAAATCTATATGATTTCGATGTGACGGAATCATGTCCTGGTGCCTCCTATCTGCTCTAAGTATCAGTGGAGTTGAGCTCCAGGGATTCTTGCGCACATCGCCATCATTCAGATTACTGAGTATCTAAGAACGGAGGGTGTTCGTTATTTCTTCAATACGGGTAGTGGTGAGATAACCCCGATGTCCCCAGTACTGGTGTAGATTGTTCGGGCGTATTACCACACTTTGTATCATTGTGATCATGAGGATCTGTTGTAGATGAAGGTCCGAGATGCTGGTTGTGTGTTGAAGGATGTGATACAGGTGACGGGTTAGTTTAGGAGTTGTGTGAAATACTCCTTGTATCCGTGTACCTGATTGCATGACCAGTTATTTTGGGAATTCATAGGTGGGATATCTAGTAGTATCTTATAGGACTATCTTCCTACACACGCTTGATTGGGGTTTGGGAAATCTCGGTCATATGTTTGTTCCGAGCGGTTCTAGCTCACACTTGTTTGTAGTGGTCCTTATCGGAATTTTGTCGTCTGTTACTTTGAGGATGCACTCTTGCTATGATTGTTCGAGTGCAATGCTAAATTCTATTCAGATATTCCTGTCTTTTGATTCACCAATATCTTCAATTATTCTGTGGACTAATATGATGTCCGTCTTCAGGATGGCTCCACCGACTCGTCAGACCCCAGGGCGTGAGGATATGCCGCCTCCGCCTCCTCCTCCTCCGCCGCCGCCGCCTCCTCCTGCAGAGGCCTGGCAGGCGATGATGGCAGCTACTAATGCAAACACTCAGATGTTGTTGCAGTTGATCCAGGAGAGAGCCAATCATCTGCACGGCAATTTTCAGCACGGTGGCAATCACTTCGCCAATCTAAGTCAGTTCCTGTCAGACCAGCCTAAGACGTTCACTTCTTGCGACCAGCCGTTTGATGCGGAAGATTGGATCCGCGATATGAACAAGCATTTCGAGTGTAGCAATGTGCGTCCGGAGGACTATGTCAAGTTTGCAACGTTTCAGTTGAAGGGGCAGGCTTCTATTTGGTGGCAGCAGCTTAAGGACTCCAGAGGTGGCAGGGTGATGTCTTGGGACGAGTTTTGTCGTGACTTCAGGTCCCACTACATCCCTTCCAGTTTTGTTGCGGACATGCGTGAGAAGTTCAGGCGTTTGAAGCAGGGCAGCAATTCTATGTACAAGTACAATGTCGAGTTCCACGAGCTGGCCCGTTACGCGTTGCACGATGTCCTGGATCAGAAGACCAAGATCTACCAGTTTAGCGGTGGCTTAAAGGAGGATTTGAAGTTAGCGCTTTCCTTGCACGATCCTGAGGAGTTTGACAAGTTCTACAACTTAGCTCTCAGAGCAGAGGCAGCCTTGCTCAGGGTGGAGAACTCCAAGAAGCGCTTCAGAGATTCCAGCTCTTCCTCGATTCAGGTGGTTCAGAAGCAACAGAGGTTTTGGGTTTCTCCTCCTCCTCCTCGGCACTCACAGCAACTGAAGCACTCAGGTGGACGTGGTTCTTCCCACCCACCCAACCCTGGCTTCCAGCATCAGAAGCAAGGGCCTCCTCAGACTCAGTCCCGGCAGCCAGCAGATGTCACTTGTCATAAATGTGGGCAGAGGGGTCACTATGCCAACAAATGTACTTCTCAGCTCCGTCTGCCGCCTCCTCCTCCAGGCAAACCTCCAAGCAACGCTCTTGTCAAATTCAACCCCAGATCAGCTCGAGTCAACATGGTGAATGCAACTGAAGCAAACAACTCCTCTGATGTGATCATGGGTAACCTCCTCGTCAATGATATTCCTGCTAAAGTGTTATTTGATTCTGGTGCTTCGCATTGCTTCATCTCCAAGCCTTTCTTAGCTAAGCATGATATTCCTGCAATTCATTTGGATAGTCCCTTCTGTGTGGTTTCTCTGGACATGTGCATGAGTTCGTACATGAGGGTTCCGGATGCTTCTGTCAAGATAGGCAATCATTCTTTTCTGGCGTCTCCTATTGTCTTGGGCAATTCCGACATTGATTTGATCCTTGGTATGGACTGTTTGGCCATGAACAAGGCGTTAATTGATTGTGAAGCTAAAGAAGTGAAGCTTACCCACTCTTCGGAGGATGTGATTATATTCGCGGCACGCGATGATACAATCTGTTTGTTCTCCTTGAATGAAAAGGGTGAGATCAATCCTATTGAGCAAGTTCCAGTAGTCTGCGAATATCAAGATGTGTTTCCTGAAGAGCTAGCAGGCATGCCTCCGCACCGTGAAGTTGAGTTCGTCATTGAGCTTGAGCCACGCACAGAGCCAGTGTGCAAACGGCCGTACAAGCTGGGTCCAGAAGAATTGAAGGAACTCAAGAGGCAACTCGATGAGCAGGAGCGTTTGGGTTTGATCAGACCAAGCTCGTCTGCGTGGGGATGTGGTGTTCTATTTGTCAAGAAGAAGGATGGTTCGGACCGGCTGTGTGTCGATTACCTCCCATTGAACAAGAAGACAATCAAGAACAAATATCCACTTCCAAACATAACTGAGTTGTTCGAACAGTTGAAAGGTGCTAAAGTATTCTCCAAGCTTGATCTCAGAATGGGCTATTATCAAATTCGCATTCGCGAGGAAGACATTCCGAAGACGGCATTCACGACTAGTTTTGGCTCGTATGAGTATACGGTCATGTCTTTTGGTCTGGCTAATGCTCCTCCGACTTTTTGTCGATTGATGAACTATATTTCCTCACTGTACAAGAATGAATTTGTCTTGCTCTATCTCGACGACATTCTGGTCTTTTCTGAGGATGAGGAAGAACATGAAAGACATCTCAGGTTGGTGCTTGATAAACTGAGAGAGTACAAGCTGTATGCCAAGTTTTCCAAGTGCGAGTTCTGGCTGAAAGAAGTGGTTTATCTTGGGCATATTATCTCTGCCGAGGGCATAAGGTTGACCCGTCCAAGGTTCAAGCCATTGTTCAATGAGAACCTCCGCGGAATGTGAAGCAGCTTCGAAGCTTTCTCGAGCTTGCCGGATATTGCAGAAGATTCGTTGAGAACTTCTCCAAAATCGCCAAGCCGCTCTCTACTCTTCTTCAGAAGGGTGTCGAGTATGTTTGGTCTCCAGAGTGTCAACTGGCTTTCGATACACTCAAATAGAAGCTTATCTCCACTCCGGTATTGGCCCCTCCGGATGATTCCAAGCTGTACCAGGTCTTTTCAATGCTTCTCTCCAGGGTCTCGGTGCAGTCTTGATGCAAGATAGGAAGGTGGTTGCTTATACCTCCAGGCAGCTGAAGCCTGCGGAGAAGAACTATCCTGTGCACGATCTCGAGCTAGCAGATGTTGTGCACGCCTCGATGACTTGGAGACATATCTTGTTGGAACGTAAGGTTGAAGTGTTCACCGATCACAAGAGTCTCAAGTATATCTTCACTCAGCCTAACTTGAATCTTCGGCAAACACGTTGGGTGGAAATACTCCAGGATTTTAATCCGAGTGTTGAGTACACGCCAGGCAAGGCAAATGTTGTGGCAGATGCATTGAGCAGGAAGGCATATTGCAACAGTCTGATTCTACAACCTCTCCAGCCGGGTCTTTCTGAGTCTTTCAGGAAGGTCAATCTTCAGCTAGTTCCTCAGGGTTTTCTTCCGAACCTTCAGATCTCTCCTACCTTGGAAGATCAGGTCAGAGCAGCTCAGCTACTTGACGCTATGGTGAAGAAGGTCAAGATTGGCGTGGGAAAGAGTCTTCCCAAGTATAAGTGTTTCACTGTTGATGCCAGGGACACATTGTTTTTCGAGGATCGCCTTGCCGTCCCGAAAGGTGATCTCAGGAAGGTGATCACGGAAGAAGCTCATAACTCTCTGCACTCTATTCATCCTGGAAGTTCCAAAATGTACCATGACTTGAAGCAGACATTCTGGTGGACTCGTATGAAACGTGAAATTGCACAATTCGTAAACGAGTGTGATGTATGTCGAAGGGTGAAAGCAGAACATCAAAGACCAGCGGGCCTCTTGCAGCCTTTGCCGATTCCCGAGTGGAAGTTTGATCACATTGAGATGGACTTCGTCACCGGGTTTCCGAAGTCCAAGAAGGGCAATGATGCTATCTTCGTCGTCATCGACAAATTGAGTAAAGTAGCGCATTTCCTTCCATTCAAGGAGTCCATTTCAGCAACTCAGTTGGCAAAGTTGTACACCTCCAGGATTGTCTCTTTGTACGGCGTACCTATGATGATCTCGTCAGATCGCGGAAGTATCTTCACTTCCAAGTTCTGGGACTCCTTTCAGTCTGCTATGGGCACGAAGATCCGCTTCAGCACAGCGTTCGACCCTCAGACTACTGGTCAAGTGGAGAGAGTGTATCAAGTTCTTGAGGATATGCTGAGAGCCTGTGTTATCTCTTTTGGCATGAAGTGGGAGGATTGTCTGCCTTTCGCGGAGTTATCGTATAACAACAGTTACCAAGCTAGTTCTGGCAAGGCTCCGTTTGAAATTCTCTACGGTAGGAAGTGTCGTACTCCGCTCAACTCGTCCCAGACAGGCGAGCGTCATATCCTTGGCAATGATATGATAGAAGAAGCTGAGGAGATGTGTCGGATCATTCGCGACAACCTGAGCAGCGCAGTCCCGTCAGAAGAGCTATTATGATAGCAAGCACCGTGACATGTCATATGAGCTTGATCATTTTGTCTATCTCAAGGTGTCGCGTATGAAGGGTATGCAGCGTTTTGGCATCAAAGGCAAGCTTGCGCCTTGTTTCGTTGGTCCGTTCAGAGTGGTTGGCAAGAGGGGCGACCTCACGTACCAGCTCGAGCTTCCGTCAACCTTTGCAAATGTCCATGATGTGTTCCATGTTTCTCAGCTTCGGAGGTGTTTCAAGACCCCCGAGCGCACTATGCATCTCCAAGATATCGACCTTCAGCCTGACCTTTCTTATCGTGAGCATCCAGTTGCGGTTCTCGAGGCGACTGAGCGCAAGACCCGTAACAACACTGTCAAGTTTCTAAAGTGCAGTGGTCACACCATTCCGATAAAGAGGATACGTGGGAACGCGAGGATCACCTCCGTTCCGAATTCCCCGATTTCTTTCAGTCTTAGATCTCGAGGGCGAGATCTTCTTTGTAGTGTGGGAGAATTTGTAGTGTCCCAAGTGTAAAGCTTTCCCTTTTTGTAACCTTCCACGTGGGACCACCTTGACATTGTCATGAGAGCTATTTATGCATGTACGATTTCATGTGTCACCTTGTTTTTCTTCTTTTGCATGCATGCATCCATGCCATACCATCTTTGCCATACCATAATGTTTCATGCCATGTGTTCTTGTTGTGATTGCTTGTGATCTTGCTAGGTGTGATTTTGTGAATTCATGTGTTGAGGCATATGTGATGATGTGCTGTGAAGTAATGAGCGTGTGGGGCTTGGCATTATTTTCAAACCCCCTTGTTTAGTTTCAAACCTTTTTACTCTTTTATTCCCAAGTTCAAATCCTATTTGCTCCTATGTTGTTTTAAAAATGTTACACCTTTAGAGCATTTTAGTTGGAATGTGGGCATGTAGGAGAGGGGTTTTTAAAACTTATTTTGTTTGGGGTTTTCCTTTATTTCAGATTATTTTAATCTGATTGGCAATTATTTTTAGTTGTCCAAATAGCCATTTTGGTATTTTATCTATTTGGGGCATAATTCCCTTATGCCCAGGGATATTTTATCTTTTTTATGCCTTAGTTTTTCCTAGTAATATTAGCTGCTCTCATGTTGTTTGTATATTAGAGAGGGGCAGGTTTCCCTCTTTCTCTCAAACGTTCGCAGCAGCAGCCCAACTTCTCCCAGGCCCAATAACCCTTCGCACAACAGCAGCCCAGCGCCATTCCTCTCCTACCTCCGTCGACGTCACCTTGTACGACCATGGCTCGACCTCCCGATCGCCTCCCCCCAATCCAGCGGCTCATGCACGTCCCCCGAGGTGTTTTAAGCTGCAGGAACCCTCCTCTGTACCTAGGGTTCCCTCTCCTTCCTCCAGTGCGCCGCCATCTTCCTCCTTTTCTCTAACCCCCCTCCTAGTAAGGTCTGTAGCTAGGACAGGGAAGGAGCTCGTCGCCGATCGCCGCCCCATCGTCGTCCAGCGCTGGCGGCCATGTCCAGAAGCTGGGGGTGCGTCCCGCGCTCCATTCCCGCCCTCGCTCAGCACGAGGAGAGTCCTCACCGACGAGCTCGTCCTCGTCAACGGCTCGGCCCCGGTGGTCTGCTTCGTCTTCCTCGGTTCGACAGTAAACTGCAACAGGGGCTCCTCCTGCGCGTCAACCTCCTCTTCGGCCGGACTTCTCCACCGTGCGGTTCCTCTTCCTTCTCCAAGTTGAGCCGTCAACCTTCCTCCCTTCCACCTCGTAGAGATCCGGCGATCTTGGTGGTAGCCATCTCTGTCCCGAGATGCAGCAGCATATGTGGTGGTGGGCGTTATCCAGTGTAGACCGATGTTGTTGCAGTAGTTGGTGCCCGCTCGCGGTATGTAGGTAGCAGGCGTGCAGTAGCAGGGATGTTTCCCTCTCATCGTGCAGCAACAACAACAGCTGAGAGCACGACGACCTCTCTGTCGTCGGCTCGCTGTGCAGAGCCGAGCTGGGCGTCATAGTAGTTTACTTGTTTCAGGTCTCCCCCTCTGTCAGACTTCGTAGCATAGCGCAGTGGCAAGTGTGTGGGGTTGTTCTCGTGAGATCCAGGGTTCGAGTCCCAGAGGCAACAAGCCCCCCTTTTTTGTTGTTATTGTTTTACCAATAGCACAGTAGCTGCACGTAGTAACCTACCTTGCTTGGTCCTCTCTGTTCTGTCGAGGTAATGATAGTAGCAGAGTGGTATGAGCTGCAGGTGGTGTCCATGGGATCTGGGGTTCGATCCCCCCCTAAACCTTTTATTTATTTATGTCTTTTTCTTTTCTGTTTTTTTTGTTCACTTCCTTACTTGCTTGTGGTAGGCTTGGCACCTTGTGGTATTTTATCTCCCCTCAAACAACATGTTTTTCATATTGTTTTCGCTAGTATGTGAATAGTTGATGGTGGAGGCTTGTGAGCATGAGTGTAGGTATGAGCTACACCATGATGTGTGTGTATTAGCTTGTGGTTTGCACTATAATAGTTATGTATTGTGAGTGTGTTTCTCTTGTGCTTGGTGTTGGGCTCTTACACCATGTGGTGCTAGTGTGGTTGATGTGTGTGTGTGTCTCACACATGCCAAGGCATGATGTGCCTTGATGTGCACATGAGCAAGCTTGGGTGTGTAGGTGTTGGAATCATGATGTGAGTGTAGTTAGTGTATGTTCTAACTACCATGTGTAGGACTAGCTATATGTTGTGCTTGACATATGTGTGTGTGTGGACTTCCCCACCTTTGCAAACTATGCACCTTCACATGTCCATATGTGAGAGGGCATAGTGTTTTGTGTGTGGGGATAGCTTGGTAGATGTGCTTGTGATGTTGATGTGCATGACACAAACATGGGGTTCAAACCCCCATGCCACTTTATCATTTTTCACATGAGCTCAACCTTTGTGGTGGTTGTCTTAGTAGGAACTACATGAAATGATGCCCATTCCCTAGGCATGATTTGGGGTAGTTTCCTCTTCCTTCATTTGTGGTCACTTGTTCCAAGTAAGTGCCCACATATTATAGATGATTTTGGGGTAGAATCTCCCAAGGAATCCAGTGGTGAAGTTTGTTTTGCCATTAGGAGACTTTATGGAGTTGACATATTCAGATTTGTTGCAAGTTTGATCCTTGATTCCATGGAATAGGTGGAGCCCAAGGGCATGAGTTTTTGTGTGATAGTAGTAGGGGTTTTGCTCTACACCATAGTGGTGTCATTTATCACTTGGTGTTATGTGTGTGCAAACTATGCCTAGACAAAGTGGGCATGTGGCAGAAAAATTCCAGTTTAATGAAATATGGAATTTCACTAAGTCTGGGATTCTGGAAACATTTTCTTCTCTTATAGATGAGGATGTACTGGTCATTGTATTGAGAACTAGCCTTAGTTCAGTGCTAGGATTTTGGACCTGGTATGTTTGTGAAGCTCCCTGTCAAATTTCAAACCATTTCGAGTCCAGTAGTTTGTGTTTTGATTGCTGTCAAAAAGCTTCAGAACAAAGACAGAAACTCAGGTGCAGGAATTTTCACTAAGTCCCTGAGACCTGACGGTTTTGGGAAAGTTTGTGGCCTTGTATCTTCTAGAGCTTAATTCCTTTTGCTGTGATTCTTGCTGGTTCTTGTAGTGTTCTTGGTTGGCAACAGCCACATATGTTATTTGTCATGTTTGGAGGCCTGTAGCTATGTTGCATGTAGCTCCCAAAGAGCTAAGATGCAGATTATGGCAGATTATGTAGTATAGTCATTTTGATCAATGTGTGTGCTTAGTTAATGATGTGGTGTTCTTCCTTGCTCCAATCCATTCATGTTGGGTTGTTATATGTCTTGGCAACGTGGGAATAACAGATTTGTGCCAATTGTGAGTGTGGTGTTGAATCTTCCACGTAGAGCTTCATATCTTGTTTCGTTGATTCCCGTTGATCCGTAGCTCCGTTTGCAATGTTCTTTATATGGTTTTGCATAGTTTTCACGAGCCGCATCTGTTCATGTCATTCTCATGCATGTAAAAATAGCTTAGTGTACAGTTCTTTCCAGAAACTTGCAGTAGTTTATTTTGCTTGTGCTAGTGGTAGAAATAGTGGTGCATGCTCAATTTTCATCTCATGCATCATGTGATTGTTGCATCTTGTGGTGCTGCTGTTCATTGGCTGTTATTCTTATGTTGGGTAGCACCAGGATCGGAGAACGAATACGTGGAGTCAGGAGAGTACGTGCAGGACGAACCAGAACCATTCCAAGCTAAGGATATCACAGGCAAGATGATATGACCCATATTCCATCTCTAGACTTGTTATGCTAGTTTTTGTTTCCATGTCATATTGCTCGCTGCCTAACACTGAAATTAAATTGCCTCTTCATATGCCATGAGCCCAAACACCATTCTACTTCCTAGCAAAACTTGTATGGCTAGGTAGGCTTTGCTCAGCTACTAATGTTAGCGTTGCTAGATGCAGGTGCTTTGACTCATGTGATAACATGAGCTTTGATATCATTATCTTAAATTCCGTTATTTAATTAATGCACCTATATACTTGGTAAATGACGGGAGGCCTAGCCTTTTGTCGGGTGCTTTGTTCCATTATTGCCGCCTTAGTTACCGGTTACCGGTGTTTGATTCCATAATGATCGCTCCTAACACGTTCGGGGTTGTTATGGGGACCCCCTTGATAAATCGCGTAGTGATAAGGCTTGTCCGGCAGGACCCAACATTGGTGTTAATTTGCTAATAAATTAATAATAATCTGCATAGCGAGTAGCTACCCCGAGGACTTTAATCAACAACCCGGACCAGTGCTCCTCATGAGTGTTGGTCCAACCCAGAGCAGCTTATTAAGCTCCCCGGGGCAACTCGGTGTTTTGGCGTGGTAACCATTGCTCATCCGGCGTGTCCTGAGACTGAGATACGCGGCTCTTATCAGGGTCGTCGACACGTCGGGAGGTCCTGCTAGCCTTGTCTTACCTTAGCGGTATATCTTGTGTATAGGAATCCCAGTGAAGCTTTGGTTCTCCCCAGAGTTGAGGTTTTCCTTTAAGGAATCCGACAAGATCACAAGATTCGTGATAGAGGATGCCTTTGCGGCATGTGTTCGTTTATGATGGACTTGTTGGAGCACCCCTGCAGGGTTTAATCTTTCGGAAAGCCGTGCCCGCGGTTATGTGGCAACTTGGAATATTTTGTTAACATCCGGTATTAGATAACTCAAACAAAAGCTAATAAAAATTGTCAACTGTGTGCGTAACCGTGACTGCCCCCTCGAAGATCTCTCTTCGATCAGGAACACGGTGGGGTTATGAATGACGTATGTAGGTGATCAGGATCACTTAGTGATCAAGTAAGCCCGACCGCTAGTGTAGACCACCTTCACAATTACTTTGCGTAAGTTAGCCACTTAATCCAGCTTAGGATGTTGCAGCCTTATACACTTCACCCCTACCCTACCTAATAACATGACTAGTTCTGGCACCAAGGTCTTAGATTGCTGAGTCCCCGTGGCTCACGAATTCCTCCGAAACTCCCAGCAGGTACAGGTACCCCAGAGACAGATGATCCCGACGGCACCCAGCTGGCGTGGCAGTACGACGAGGAGACAGACCGCCTCTACGTGAACTATCCAAAGGACTGAGGCGTGGTCGTGATCGTGGGCCTGTAGGCAGGGTAGCATAGCATTTCCATGTTTTGTAGTCCGTAGCGGAACTACCTTGATTGTATCTGTGATGTACTATGAGTTATTAATAAGAAGACAGTTGAATCCCGAATTGTCTACTTTTATTATTATTTGTGCTATGTTACTTGCTTGCGAAACGCTTAGATGCGCTTCTTTCCTATTCGGGGCCTCGACCCCCAGATCGGAAAGGACCGCATCTTGGTCGTTACAATTCAAGACCACACTGGTATGCATAAGTTGCCATCGCCATGGGAAGGACCGTTTGTCATCAGCAAGAATCTCCGGAACGGTTCATACTACTTGGTAGATCTTCGCCCTGATAGGCCAAGGACACAGGTTGAGACAACTCACCCATGGAACATCGCCCACTTAAGACCTTACTACACTTAGAGCCATGGACTCCTTATTTCTTTTTACAATCTTAAATTTGTAATCTTTTATTTATAAAGCAATAAATCCGGCACCCACGAACTTCAGGGTCCTTTGATGTTTCAGCTTCTTGATAGCATGAGTCTTTATTGTTCCATAAGCTGCCCAAGCATGGACGCTATCAGTATCAAAGAGCATAAGTCGCCATGCTGCACTTATTTTAAAACTGGATACTCGTAAGCCAAAGAGGACCAAAGTTGCCACGTTGCACAATTCAAACATGAGCGCCTTATATGATTTTGAGAACTAAGCCGGCTTACTTGGGGGCTACTAGCTCCCAAGTTGTTTTGCAGTAAGAGCGGATACGCTTCTGCAATCCTATGTGTGGTTTTCCCCTAATCATAGGTCACTTGGGGGCTTCCACTCACTGAGTTCAGCCTGAACCCTCTCTTGGCTAGCGAAACATTACCGACAAATGGTTATACTGGACTATGTATTGGACGAATCGCCCTATGGACCCATGTACTCTTGGCGAGTCAATCCACTTTTTTGGGCCCTGAACTTGCCTTGGTTAAAACATGAAAGGTACCGGCAAGAGCCAACACATGGAAAATAGACAAACCATTGGTTCACTGAACCTGCTTCACTGAAGCCTGACTCGCGCCTGATTAGTCGGTCTAAATAACTTGGGTTGTTGCAAAAGCCTTCTTGGGGTAGCACTAGAGTTTTGCGAACTCGTCCTATCTTGTCGCAACTCATCGAGACGACAAATTTTATGACTATCTTCGTGGCACTGTCGCAAGGTTTCATGAAACATTTTTATGACTCGCCGCGACTCACTGAGCCGGCTCCTTGTTTATCACTCGCTGCGACCCACTGGGCCAGCTTGTATCTTGTCACGACTCACTGAGCCGGCTCTTGGCTTATTGCCTGCCGTAACCCACCGGGATGGCTTATTACCTGCTGCGACTCGTTGAGTCAACGTATGATGTTTTCCCTGGTAAACAGGTTGAAGAAATCTTTTTGTCAAATTATGACACGGGTTTGGAAGGGGCGATTCATGATTCACAAAAGAATGACACTTCTGAATTGTCAAAGCATAAAGTATGATTGTGAGGCTGTTTCCCTGGAACCTAAAGTCTATTACATGGCTCACTCGGCCATACCGGGCGTCATTTCCCGATCAAAAAAAGATCCAAAAGTTTTTGAAGAACCGATTTCATGCTAAGTAAGTTCAAGCCGCCTACGGGTCACCCTGCCTCGAGCTCTCTCCATCTTCGATCTCTAAGTCGCCCAGTTTCCAATTACACTTGGACAAGGCGACAAACTCGTCTTCATCGCTCAGGATGACAGATAGATCAGCATCAAAATCGAATGGGTTCTTACGCCGTCATGGAGTCAGGCTGGTAACTTCGTATGAAGGGGAGTCACCCTTTTATTGCTGTCATCATACGCCGCTTGGTATTTGTTCAAGTCTAGACTGGCCACTAATTGAGTCGCCGCGGAGCGAGACGCCTTCACACACTGGTGGTAATCCTCTTCGGTGAATCCCGATTCGTCATCTTTCAATTCTGGATAACCAGCAGCTACCTCCTGTGGCTTAAGTTCGGGAGCATAGGCCAGACACCGACTTATGGTGGTCAGTGCTCCTTTGCGGGTGGCTGATCTTTTCGGTTCTTCTACTTGAGGTGGCAATGTTGACAGGCAACCCAGCATATGCTTGATGGATTTTATTGGCTCCTTGTTGCCCATCACCGCCTTCATCGTCATCATGCTTCCCGTATACAACTGCTCTCTAAAGGTGTAAATCGCCTTCAGCTTCAGAATGCAGTCGTTTTGGAGATTGGCGGCTCGCGGACCTACAAAGGATAACATGTCACAATTAGTATTTGCAAACTGTATTGCGGCTCTTTTCAGATGAAGGGAATTGATCCTTACCAAAGATGGCTTGGGTCATGTTGGAGATATGCTTTTTCAAACCGGAGAGTTCTTGCAGAGCGGCTTCTAGCTTCTCCTCAGCTTGTTCCGCCCGATTCATGATGGCAGCTTGATCAGCATGGGCTTTCGTCTCAAATTTTTGATGATCAGCCTTCATTTTCTCCATATCAGCAAGGGCCGACCGATATTGCTCTTCAGACTTAGCCCGAACATCCTGCTGTTCGGCTAAGTGCTACGGCAACAGACAACAACGCCGGAAATTGGCACGTTGACGAAGACTTCGCTTGCGCTGGTTTTTCCCTTGAAGAGGAAAGGGTGATGCAGCACAGGAGCAGTAAGTATTTTCCCTCAGTTTGAGAACCAAGGTATCAATCCAGTAGGAGAATCGCGTCAAGTCTAGAGTACCTGCGCAAACACAAAAGAGCTTGCACCTAACGCTATAAAGGGGTTGTCAATCCCTTCAAGATTGATTGCAAAGTGAGATCTGAAGGCGGAAAGTGCAACGAAGAAAAAGTGTAAGGCTGAAAATAAGATGTGAAGTAGACCCGGGGGCCATAGTGTTCACTAGAGGCTTCTCTCAAAATAGAAAATATTACGGTGGCTGAACAAATTACTGTGGGGCAATTGATAGAACCGCGCAAAGTCATGACGATATCTAAGGCAATGATCATACATATAGGCATCACGTCCGATACAAGTAGATCGATACTTTCTGCATCTCCTACTATTATTCCACACATCGACCGCTATCCAGCATGCATCTAGTGTATTGAGTTCATGACGAACACAGTAACGCCTTAAGCAAGATGACATGATGTAGAGGGATAAACTCAAATCAATGATGAAAACCCCATCTTTTTACCCTTGATGGAAACAACATCATGCGTGCCTTGCTACCCCTTCTGTCACTGGGTGAGGTCACCGCATGGTATGAACCCAAAACCAAGCACTTCTCCCATTGCAAGAATCATAGATCAAGTTGGCCAAACAAAAACCACAACTCGAAGAGAATTCCAAGGATATGAAATCATGCATATAAGACATCACAAGAAACTCAAATAAGATTCATAGATAATCTGATCATAAATCCACAATTCATCGGATCTCGACAAACACACCGCGAAAGAAGATTACATTAGATAGATCTCCATGAAGATCATGGAGAACTTTGTATTGAAGATCCAAGAGAGAGAATAAGCCATCTAGCTAGTAGCTATGGACCCGTAGGTCTATGGTGAACTACTCACGCGTCATCGGAGAGGTCATGGTGTTGATGAAGAAGCCCTCCGTATCTGAATCCCCCATCTAGCAGGGCACCAGAACGTGCCCTAGATGGGATCTTGCGGAGACAGAAGCTTGCGGCGGCGGAAAAGTATTTTCGTGGATCTCCTCATTTTTTCTAGGATTTTAGGGAATATATAGGCGAAAGACCTAGGGCAGAGGAGGCCCAGGGAGCCCACAAGGCTGGGAGACGCGGGCCCCCATGGCCGTGGCTAGGGGGCTTGTGGGGTCCCTGGTGACCCCGTGCCTTGGTTCTCAAGTCTCCCGATCGTCTTCTGTTTCGAAAAAAATCTTTTCAGAAGTTTTATTCCGTTTTGACTCCGTTTAAAATCCTCCTCTGAAAAGGGTCAAAAACAAGGAAAAAATAGGAACTGGCACTTGGCACTGAGTTAATAAGTTAGTCCCAAAAAAGATATAAAAGGCATACAAAACATCCAAAGTTTGACAAGATAATAGCATGAAACCATAAAAAATTATAGATACGTTGGAGACGTATCAAGCATCCCCAAGCTTAACTCCTGCTCGTCTTTGAGCAGGGAAGTGATAAAGACTGAATTTTTGATGTGGAATGCTCCTAGCATAGTTTTCCTTTGTAACTTCTTTCATGTGACATGAATGCTCAAATCTGTAAGATTCAAAACAATAGTTTGCTATTGGCATGAGATAAATAATACTTCAAGCAAACTAGCAAGGTAATCATGAACTTTCGAAATAACAAGGCCAAAGAAAGTTATCCCTACAAAATCATATAGTCTGGCTATGCTCCATCATCCCCACACAACTAATTTAAATCATGCACAACCCCGGTATTGGCCAAGTAATTGTTTTTGCACTCTTACTTTCTCAAACCTTTTACGACTATCACGCAATACATGAGCGTGAGCCATGGATATAGCACTATGGTGGAATAGAGTGTGGTGGTTGTTGTGAGACAAAAAAGGAGGAGATGGTCACATTGACTCGGCGTATCAAAGGGTTATGGAGATGCCCATTAATAGATATCAATGTGAATAAGTAGGGATTGCCATACAAAGAATGCACTAGAGCTATAGGTATGTGAAAGCTCAAAAGGAGAACAAGTGGGTGTGCATCCAACTTTCTTGCTCACGAAGACCTAGGGCAATTTGAGGAAGCCCATCATTGGAATATACAAGCCAAGTTATATAATAAAGATTCCCACTAGCATATGGTGGTGACGAAACGAGAGGCTCTCAATCATGAAGAACACGGTGCTATTATGAAGCACAAGTGTGGAAAAAGATAGTAGCATTGTCCCTTCTCTCTTTTTCTCTTTTTTTTATGTGGGCTCGTTCGCCTCTTTTTTTTATGTGGGCAACTTTGGCCTCTTTTTTTTATTTCGTCACATGGGACAATGCTCTAGTAATGATGATCATCACACTTTTATTTACTCACAGCTCAAAGCTTAGAACGATGATGACTCTATGGGAAATGCCTCCGGCAGTGTACCGAGATGTGCAACGATCTAGCTTGGCGTATGACATTGAAACATCTCGCTAGCTATCTTACGATCATGCAATGGCAATATGAGAGTGACGGCACAAGTCATGAGACGGAACGGTGGGAGTTGCATGGCAATATATCTTGGAATGTTTATGAAAATGCCATAATAGGTAGGTATGGTGGTTGTTTTGAGGGAGGCATATGGTGGGTTTGTGCATCAGCGAAAATTACGCGTGTGACAGCCCGAGACCGACATTCCAGAAGATTCCCCTTTCTTTCCGTTTTCGTCGTGTGGGTATTTTCATTTGTCGCATCATCATCGCATCATGTGCATCATCGGCATTACATCGGCATCTCGTTGCCGCCAGTTTTCAAACTTGCATCCGTTGTTAGTTGCCGGTTCACGTCGTTGTCCGTTCTGAGCCCGACCTCACACGCACGCGCCCGCGGCATCATCGAAACCTTGTTTTAAAAGTGTGTTTAAACTTTCTCTGATCGGGGTGAAACTTGGCATGCGGTCGTAATTAGTTATAGCTAGGCCGCTTGTCGATTTTCCTCGCGATCCGAGTTTGTTTGATACCCGAACCGTTAAACCTATAGCGGCACTATAGCCAGTCAAACGTGAGGCGTTTCGGTATTTTAAACTCTCTCGCCGGGTTGCTTGTTTTTCCCTCTCATCTCCGCCAAGCCCCTCTACACAGTGCACCGACCTGCGCACAACCTAGCCTGAAAACCTCCCGAAACCCGAACCCGGTGGTCGTAACCGTTGGGTCCGGATCAACCCTGTTATACCACAAATCGTCACCGGTTTGTCCATTGGACTCACTAGCCTAGTTATTTCTTAATCGGAGGGCCCAAAACCCCTAATCCTAGCTAACCTACTATATATAGATGTTCCCTAGTCTATTTTTGGAAAACCCTAAAATCTAGGAGATGTGTCCCGTCGCCGCCGCCACCTTCCTTGTTTTCCTCCTCCCACCAACCAGGCGCCAGATCCCTCATCTCTCCTCCCCCACGTCTCTCTATGTGTTTCTGCTCGAGCAGGAGGTCGTCCTCCAGGCCATCGCCGCACCTCCAGGAACAGCACCAGGACGTCGGAGCCGCGGCCTCCTCTGCTGGTGCCCGTGCCATAGCGGCAGCACGGCCCGAGCGCAACGCACAGAAGAACCATGGTCGCCTTGACCAATAGCTCTGCCCCGAGCGGCGCTCCTCTGCGTCCGAGGTGCAGCTCCATCGCCAATCCAGGTCGCCCCATTCCCTGCTCCTTCTTCCTCCCTCCTCATCATCTTGCTCCCCCTGCTTTCCCTCTTACTCTCTCTCCCCTCGTTCACCTCTCTCCCCTCTCTATCCTGCAGGTCCGCAGCACCATGGAGGCAAGCTCCTCCGGTACGCGCCAGATCCGCTGGGAATGGAGTCCCTTGCCCTAGATCCGGCCATCCCAGCGTGCGCAGACCTCATCCTCGGCGTCGGGCTGGCAATTGGTCGCTGCTCCCGTGCCATGGCAGCAGGTCTCTGTTTCCTTGCAAGCTGTGTAACTGAATCCTTATCGTGTTTCCTAGATCCGTTCTGGTTCAAACAGCATAATGAAGGTCACCACTCTATTTTTCTAACAAGAGCACCTTAGCCTAGTGGTTGTGTGCGCTGGATCGATCCAAGGGATCCTCGGATCGAATCCCAGCTTTGCCCCATTATTCGTTTCCCTTCTTATTAATTTTTTTTTGCTGCACTAGGATTTCAGAGAAAGCATCGATTTTCAAACACCCGTACCTTTTAGACCGTGCACCGAATCGAGACAAGTTATATATGAAACTTGACTAGAATTTCGCGTAGAATCCGTTTTTGCAACAGGCATAATTGTTTGACGTAGTTTGAGACACCATATGCATAGAGTTACGTGTTGTCCAATAGGATCCGTTCCGTAGTTTATTTTCCGCGCGTGTTGGAATTACTCGAATGCCTTAGGTACAATGTCCATGTTTTAGGAACCACTTTTCCATGTATTTTAGAGTAGAAGTTGATATTTTTGCGTGTAGGGATTGCCGCTAATTTATTTTCCCATATATAGGTTATTTTCCCGCATTAATGTGTGGCTTTATTTTGTGTTGCAACCCCACATATTTTATATGTTTCCGGGGTAGAAAAATCACATGGATTTTTCTGTGCAATTAGTTTTAACTTTTGAGCAAGTTAGTTCACGCGATATTTTGCTATGTTGCCCTCTTATCTTTTTCGTAGGATTTATTCCGTGCTTCGTTTGAAGGAGGTGTCAACCAGAGAGTTGCCCTTTGATGTTTACTCTAGCCCCTGGTATTTTTGGTTGCAATATAAATGCATGTTTACGTGTGGTTTGCTTGCTCTCAAGTTGCTAGAAATAGTGCTGATTTAGAGGAGCTGAAACATTTCTAAGTCTGGAATCTGTTATTATTTTGTTGTTGTCTTGTCTTGCTTCTATCTTGTGATCTGTAGCTCTTTTCAGGTTGGTCCAATGGAGTTAGTTTTACCCTTGTGTTTATCTAGCATGCTGTGAATTTTCATGCCATTTGGAGTCCCGTAGCTTATGGTTTTGCTGCTGTCAATATGGCTTCAGATCGAAAACTGCACTTTCATGAGGTGTTATTTTCACTAAGTCTGAAATAGTGTGTGAGAAGCCATTTTGAGACTTCTTTTCCTAGTGATCCATGATGCCATGCTAGATGTTGTTAGTTGTTTGTTGTAGTGCTTCTTGCCCTCTTTCGTGTCGTGTCTTGGTTGAGTATATCGGAGTTGTGTAGCTCGTAGTTGTGGGGTGTAGAAAATGCTATGTGGCTGATTTTGGCAGATTGTAGTCAGTTCTTGTTTTGCTCGTAGCTTTTGAACCGTAGCTCCGTTTTGATCGTGTCCTACATGAAACTTGCTTAGAATCTCGTGTAGTTTCATTTTCTCTTGCTGTTTGTGTGTTTTGAAGTGCTCGTAACCATCGTTGCACACATATTGCATTCATGCCATCATATCTTGCGGTGCTTGTAACTTTTGATCCGTAGCTCCGTTGGAGATGATCTCTATGTGTAGATTGCTTGAAATGACGCGTAGAATCATGAGAACCTATTTGTTTTGCTGTTTAACAACTAATTAAATGCATTAGTTCAGATCTGGACATAACTGTAAATTAACATGTGAGGTCGTCTCGGAGGTGCTATATGTCATTTCCGACCTCATTTAAAATGCCTAGATAGGTAGATTAATTGTGCTTCACCTCTTGCCATGTTTAACCACATTTAATATTGTCGTGTATCTAATCGGGATAGAACTAAATAATTAAACGTGGAGTTTCGTCAATATGCAACTCGTTGCATATTGAACTTCACTTAACGAGTAGTGTCTGTTTGTGTAAATTGTCATGCCATGACTTGCATGTATTCAGCTACTCATGCATCATTGGTGTTGTGCATCGTGTGGTGTATATCGTGTGTTGATGCTTGTTTCCGTTTCCCTCCGTCTCGGTAGAGTTCCGCAAGCGTGTCGGATGTGAGGACCGTTCGACTACATCGGTTCGTCTGCTTCACGGAGTCATTCTTCTTCCAAGCGGGATCTCAGGCAAGATGACCATTTCCCCAGATACCATTACTAAAATTGCCATGCTAGTTATTTCGATGCTATCGATTATGTCTCGTTGCCTACCACCTGTTAAATATCAGCCTCTCAACAATGCCATGAAAATCTTCAACCTGTTCAACCTAGCAAACCACTCATTGGCTATGTTACTGCTTGCTTAACCCGGTGTTAGCGTTGCTAGTTGCAGGTGCAGTTGCTTCCATGTGATAACATGAGTTCCTTGTTATATCACCCTATTAATGCTATTTAATTTAATGCACCTATATACTTGGTAAAGGGTGGAAGGCTCGGCCTTTCTAGCTTGGTGTTTTGTTCCACCTTTGCCCCCTTAGTTTCGGCTACCGGTGTTATGTTCCATAATTGAGCGCTCCTAACACGATTGGGGTTGTTATGGGGACCTCCTTGATAACCCTCGGGCCAGTGTTCCTCATGAGTGTTGGTCCAAAACAGAGCAGCTTATTAACGCTACCCGGGGAAACTCGGCGTTTGGCGTGGTAACCATCGCTCATCCGCCGTTTCCTGAGAACGAGATACGCGGCTCCTATCGGGATCGTCGACACGTCGGGCGGCCTTGCTGGATTAGTTTTACCTTTGACGAGATATCTTGTGCATCGGGATTCCGGTGATGCTTTGGGTAATCTCAGAGTTGAGGTTTTCCACTGGGGAATCCGACGAGATCGCGAGCTTCGTGGTTGAGGATTTCTATGCGGCTTGTGGTAATCTGTGATGGACTAGTTGGAGCACCCCTGCAGGGTTAAATCTTTTCGGAAAGCCGTGCATGTGGTTATGTGGTAACGTGGAAACTTTGTTTAACACTGGTTCTAGATAACTTGAAGTAACGTAATTAAAACATGCCAACTGTGTGCATAACCGTGACTGTCTCTTTCGTGAGTTCTTACTCCGATCGAGGACACGGTGGGGTTGTGCCTGGCCTAGGTTGGTGTTCAGGATCAATCATTTGATAATCAGTAGTTCACGTCCGCTATGCGTAGATCTTCCCCCTCTTATTTCTTGTACTCGTAAGTTTAGCCACCAAATATATGCTTAGCCGCTGCAGCAACCTCACCACTTAACCATACCTCACCCATTAAGCTTTGCTAGTCTTGATACCTTTGTAAATGAGATTGATGAGTCCCGTGTGGCTCACAGATTACTACAACACCGGTTGCAGGTACAGGTAAAGGTTACTTGATGCGAGCGCGTTGATTGATCATTTGGAGTTGCTTTTGCTTCTTCTTCTTCTTCATCAATCTAGGATGGGTTCCAGGCCGGCAGCCTGGGATAGCAAGGATGGACGTCGTTCTTCTTTTCTCGTTTGTTTTCGTCCGTAGTCGGACCCTGCTCTTCTTCATGATGATTATGTATTGTACTGATGTGACTCTGATGTAGCTTGTGGCGAGTGTAAGCCAATTCTATATATCTCTTATTTTCAGTACATGTACTTGTAACGATGTCCATTCTTGCGACACGACGATATGCGCTTCTATCCCTGACGAGGCCCTCGTGCCAAATTGAGGATAGGGTCGCATCTTGGGTGTGACAAGTTGGTATCAAAGCAGTACCGACCTAGGAGCCCCCTTGATTGATCGAACTTGGCCGAGTCGAGTCTGGTGAAAAAACTGCTTTGAGTCTAGTTATATATCGGAGAGTAGGATTCTTTTTTCTCCTCTTCTATGCTCTGGTGAGGAATCTTGATGTAATAATTTCATTCTACTCCTCTTCCCACTCAAAAAGAAAATTAAGGATCACGCGGATATTATTGGAATCTATATGATGCCGATGTGACGGAGTTCTGTCTTGGTGCCTCCTATCTGCTCTAAGTCTCAGGGGAGTTGAGCTCCAGGGGATTCTTGAGCACATCAATACCATTCAGATTTCTTAGTATCTCAGTACGAAGGATGTTCGTAATTGCTTCAATACTAGTAGTGGCGAGATAACCCCGATGTCCCCAGTACTGGTGCAGATTGTTCGGGAGTACTACCATACTTTGTATCGTTGTGATCACGAGGGTCTGTAGTAGATGAAGGTCCGAGATTCTGGTTGTGTGTTGAAGGATGTGATACAGGTGACGGGTTAGTATAGGAGTTGTGTGATATTACTCCTTGTATCCGTGTACCAGATTGCATGACCAGATATTTCGGTAATTCATAGGTGGGAATTCAAGTAGTTGCTTATAGGACAATCTTCCAACAAATGCATGATGTTAGGTTGGGGTTCGACATCTAGTGTATTCGTTTGTTCATGGTCGACTTATAGTGGTACATGTTGTGTCTTAAAGAGTCGTTGTAGCTTGCTACGAATCGGGGATGCTTCGTATGTCGGGTGCACTGCCTTGCACTTGATGGCTACTGTAAGGATCGAGCCCGTGTGATCCTGTCCACGAAAATATCGGACGATATCTTTCTCATGAGTTTGTTCTGGCTAATTATAAGCCGCATCCTTTGATTGGTTGGAATATGGTAATTCAAGTTGCTTCGATGTCAAGTGGTGATTTCAGATCTTTCCTAAGAGGTGTTCTCATATTTTTATGTGAATGCTAATTCTTTTGCTCAATTAGTTGTCTTATCAATTCTTGTCAACCGGAGTCGTCGTATCAATTCCATTTTACCGGTGTGCTTCTCTGCAACTGAATTCAATCTTCTCCAGTTGTTGCAGATCATTCTCTCATTTTATTCCGGAGTTCATCTCATCAGTCCCATGTTGTCTTTGTTTTTCCAGCCCTCCCACCCTTTTCTTTAGGGATTCAATTTTCATCCAAGAGTTTTCTTTTCATTGTGCTTCCGCTGTGTGTTCTTTTCTCTCTTACCCGGTGATTCGTTGTGAAGATTCTCAGGAGCTTCATGTTCATCCTTATTCATTCTTGTCATCCTTACCGGTGAATTTAGTTCAGTTATCCATGGTCATCATATCCTTTTCAACCATTAAATTCTTTCCGACGTTGGAAATTCTTTCAGCCTATCTTGTTTTTTAATTCCTCTCTCTGTCTATCCGGAGTATTAAAGATATTTCAGAAGTTCTGCTTTTCAGTCCTTCAGTTATTTCGAGGTGTTAATCTCATCTAGTTTTCTTATACTGGTGCAATATCTCCCGTGCTAGTAATCTTTTCAACGGTGATTTCTTTGAGTGGGCCCATAACCCACAGGTTTTTCCCGGTATCTTTCCTGGATCTTTTAATCTCTTCCGGAGGTCTTTAATTCTTTCAACTATGACGTAAGTATGAATTTCATCAGTCATATCCCTTCTCCAAGATCTATTTGAATTAATTCTCATATTTGGCTCAACGTTGCTTTCTTCATTATTCCGGAGTGTCTCAGTTATTCGTGGGTTGTTTCTCGTCATCATTCTCAATCTTGCTCCAGTCTTGTGAAGATTGTCATCTCAGCTTCGTGTTATCCTCTCAATTGTTTCTATCGTGAGTAATCCCTTTCGTGCTATCCGGTGCATTTTTGAGTTGTTTTTATTTCTCGTTCCTCCGAAGGCCATCATTTCAGAAGTCTTCTTCGTCCTCAGCTTTCAGCTTTCATCCTCAATTCTTCTCCATTCTTGTCTCTTCGTTCGTCTCTCGTTTATCCGGTGCCTTGTTCAAGTTTTCTCTCGGGTGGCTCATGATCTCTTCTTTCTCATGTATCTCCAGTCATTCATGGTTGCCTCATTCATTTCAATTCTCACCAGTGTCTCTTTCAAGATTTCTTCTAGTTTGTGCTCATATCTCTCCTCAATCTTTTCAGAAGAATAAGTTGCATGCTAAATCTGTTGCTTGTCATCCATTTAATTTGATGAAGGATGAGCATAACATAATTCTTATTATTGCTCATAGTAATCTGAATTCTTCTTCCGGAGTGGCTCTTAATACCAATTCCTTTTTCTCAAGTGTTCTTATCTTTCTTTTCCGGAGTTCCAAGTTTTCTCAAGTATCTCTTCGTGAAGCTTCATCGAAGTCTTTGCAAGGCTTCAATCTTATTCTTTTTTTACCTTCATTATCTTCGCATTGTTCATTTGTATACGGTGGTCCTTCATGGTGGTTCATCAAGGTTTCAATTCATTCTCAAGTGTTCTTCAAGATTCTTGTTGGAGAAGCTCAAGTTTTCTTCTCTGCATTTCCAAGTGCATTTGTTCTTCCTTTTCCTTTGAGGTGGTATTATAGCATTCTTGTTAGTGTAGGAGCCTCAGTGATTTTTCCTCTCAAGAATGAGATAATTAAACCCACCAATTCTATGATCATGAGATATTGTCAACCCATGATTTCTTCATTGAGCTATCTTGGTTTGGATTTCACCTAAAGCTTTTCCTATGGATTGTTGCTATTATGGTGCTTGTCATTATTCCAAGTTCTCAATGTATCCTCTTGGTGTAAGAAATTGTTCATATCTTGTTTCTCCCAATCAATCCTTGTTTCTGTTAGTGGCGGATTGTCACTTCATTAGTTTGAAAAGCTTTCCATAATCCCACTATTGTCTTGTTATTTTCGTTGTTGTTTTTCCAACAACTCCGTTCAATTCTCCTCGCAAGGATGCTTGCCAAGTTCATTGGAGTTAGTAGTTGTCATTCTTTTGCTTCATTCTCTTCTTCCGCTTGAGCTAGTTCATATTCTCTTGTTCCGGAGGCATTGTGTTGTTGCTCTTTTGGGTCTATTATGTTGTTCTATCAAGATCATGGTGTTCCCTTGCTCTATTTACTTGTTTGTTGTGAATATTGTCTATTTCTTCCACCTTTTCAAAAAAAATTGTCCCATTTTCCTACCGAAGTGCTGCCGAAATTTTCCGTGAATTCTTGCTTCTTTCCCATATCATTACTCATCTCTTTGCAACTTTCAAGGATCGTTGGTTTCACTCGTTTGTCAAAGAAGCGACGAAGTTCTTACCTCTTGTTCTTTCTCATCCTCTCCCCCTTTCATTCTTGGATCTCGGGGCGAGATCCTCTTGTAGTGTAGGAGAGTTGTGACAGCCTAAGACCGACATTCCAGAAGATTCCCCTTTCTATTCGTTTTCGTCGTGTGGGTATTTTCATTTGTCACATCATCATCGCATCATCGGCATCTCGTTGCCGCCAGTTTTCAAACTTGCATCCGTTGTTAGTTGCCGGTTCACGTCGTTGTCCATTCTGAGCCCGACCTCACACGCACGCGCCCGCGGCATCGTCGAAATCTTGTTTTAAAAGTGTGTTTAAACTTTCTCTGATCGGGGTGACACTTGGCATGCGGTCATAATTAGTTATAGCTAGGCCGCCTGTCGATTTTCGTCGCGATCGGAGTTTGTTTGATACCCGAACCGTTAAACCTATAGCGGCACTATAGTCGGTCAAACGTGAGGCGTTTCGGTATTTTAAACTCTCTCGCCGGGTTGCCTGTTTTTCGCTCTCATCTCCGCCAAGCCCCACTACACAGTGCACCGACCTGCGCGCAACCTAGCCCGAAAGCCTCCCGAAACCCGAACCCGGTGGTCGTAACCGTTGGGTCCGGATCAACCCCATTATACCGCAAATCTTCACCGGTTTGTCCATTGGACTCACTAACCTAGTTATTTCTTAATCGGAGGGTCCAAAACCCCTAATCCTAGCTAACCTACTATATATAGACGTTCCCTAGTCTATTTTTGGAAAACCCTAAAATCTAGGAGATGTGTCCCGTCGCCGCCGCCACCTTCCTTGTTTTCCTCCTCCCACCAACCAGGCGCCAGATCCCTCATCTCTCCTGCCCCGCGTCTCTCTGTGTGTTTCTACTCGAGCAGGAGGTCGTCCTCCAGGCCATCGCCGCACCTCCAGGAACAGCACCAGGACGTCGGAGCCGCGGCCTCCTCTGCTGGTGCCCGTGCCGTAGCGGCAGCACGGCCCGAGCGCAACGCACAGAAGAACCATGGTCGCCTTGACCAATAGCTCTGCCCCGAGCGGCGCTCCTCTGCGTCCGAGGTGCAGCTCCATCGCCAATCCAGGTCGCCCCATTCCCTGCTCCTTCTTCCTCCCTCCTCATCATCTTGCTCCCCCTGCTTTCCCTCTGACTCTCTCTCCCCTCGTTCACCTCTCTCCCCTCTCTTCCCTGCAGGTCCGCAGCACCATGGAGGCGAGCTCCTCCGGAACGCGCCAGATCCGCTGGGAATGGAGTCCCTTGCCCTAGATCCGGCCATCCCAGCATGCGTAGACCTCATGCTCGGCGTCGGGCTGGCAAGTGGTCGCTGCTCCCGTGCCATGGCAGCACGTCTCTGTTTCCTTGCAAGCTGTGTAACTGAATCCTTATCATGTTTCCTAGATCCGTTCTGGTTCAAACAGCATAATGAAGGTCACCACTCTATTTTTCTAACAAGAGCACCTTAGCCTAGTTGTTGTCTGCGCTGGATCGATCCAAGGGATCCTGGGATTGAATCCCAGCTTTGCCCCATTATTCGTTTCCCTTCTTATTAATTTTTTTTGCTGCACTAGGATTTCAGAGAAAGCATCGATTTTCAAACACCGTACCTTTTAGACCGTGCACCGAATCCAGACAAGTTATATATGAAACTTGACTAGAATTTCGCGTAGAATCCGTTTTTGCAACATGCATAATTGTTTGACGTAGTTTGAGACGCCATATGCATAGAGTTACGTACTGTCCAATAGGATCTGTTCCGTAGTTTATTTTCCGCGCGTGTTCGAATTACTCGAATGCCTTAGGTAGAATGTCCATGTTTTAGGAACCACTTTTCCATGTATTTTAGAGTAGACGTTGATATTTTTGCGTGTAGGGATTGCCGCTAGTTTATTTTCCCGTATATAGCTTATTTTCCCGCATTAATGTGTGGCTTTATTTTGTCTTGCAACCCCACATATTTTATATGTTTCCGGGGTTGAAAAATCCCATGGATTTTTCTGTGCAATTAGTTTTAACTTTTGAGCAAGTTAGTTCACGCGATATTTTGCTATGTTGCCCTCTTGTCCTTTTCGTAGGATTTATTCCGTGCTTCGTTTGAAGGAGGTGTCAACTAGAGAGTTGCCCTTTGATGTTTACTCTAGCCCCTGGTATTTTTGGTTGAAATATAAATGCATGTTTAGGTGTGGTTTGCTTGCTCTCAAGTTGCTAGAAATAGTGCTGATTTAGAGGAGCTGAAATATTTCTAAGTCTGGAATCTGTTATTATTTTGTTGCTGTCTTGTCTTGCTTCTATCTTGTGATCTGTAGCTCTTTTGAGGTTGGTCCAATGGAGTTAGTTTTAGCCCTTGTGTTTCTCTAGCATGCTGTGAATTTTCATGCCATTTGGAGTCCCGTAGCTTATGGTTTTGCTGCTGTCAATATGGCTTCAGATCGAAAACTGCACTTTCATGAGGTGTTATTTTCACTAAGTCTGAAATAGTGTGTGAGAAGCCATTTTGAGACTTCTTTTCCTGGTGATCCCTGATGCCATGCTAGATGTTGTTAGTTGTTTGTTGTAGTGCTTCTTGCCCTCTTTCGTGTCGTGTCTTGGTTGAGTATATCGGAGTTGTGTAGCTCGTAGTTGTGCGGTGTAGAAAATGCTATTTAATTTAATGCACCTATGTGATAACATGGGTTCCTTGTTATATCACCCTATTAATGCTATTTAATTTAATGCACCTATATTGTTGGTAAAAGGTGGAAGGCTCGGCCTTTCTAGCTTGGTATTTTGTTCCACCTTTGCCCCCTTAGTTTCGGCTACCGGTGTTATGTTCCATAATTGAGCGCTCCTAACACGATCGGGGTTGTGATGGGGACCCCCTTGAAAATTTGTTTTAGATTAAAGCTGGTCTGGCAAGGCCCAACATTGGTACTACATTTGCCTAATCACCTAATAAAATTGCATAGGGACTTTCCGGACCCCGAGGATAATTTAATCAACCCCCGGGCCAGTGCTTCTCATGAGTGTTGGTCCAAAACATAGCAGCTTATTAACGCTACCCGGGGCAACTCGGCATTTGGCGTGGTAACCATCGCTCATCCGTCGTGTCCTGAGAACGAGATACGCGGCTCCTATCGAGATCGTCGACACGTCGGGCGGCCTTGCTCGATTAGTTTTAGCGTTGACGAGATATCTTGTGCATCGGGATTCTAGTGATGCTTTGGGTAATCTCAGAGTTGAGGTTTTCCACTAGGGAATCCGACGAGATCGCGAGCTTCGTGGTTGAGGATTTCTATGCGGCTTGTGGTAATCTGTGATGGACTAGTTGGAGCACCCCTGCAGGGTTAAATCTTTTCGGAAAGCCGTGCCCGCGGTTATGTGGTAACGTGGAAACTTTGTTTAACACTGGTTCTAGATAACTTGAAGTAACTTAATTAAAACATGACAACTGTGTGCGTAATCGTGACTGTCTCTTTCGTGAGTTCGTACTCCGATCGAGGACACGGTGGGGTTGTGCCTGGCCTAGGTAGGTGTTCAGGATCATTCATTTGATCATCAGTAGTTCACGTACGCTATGCGTAGATCTTCCCCCTCTTATTTCTTGTACTCGTAAGTTTAGCCACCAAATATATGCTTAGCCGCTGCAGCAACCTCACCACTTAACCATGCCTCACCCATTAAGCTTTGCTAGTCTTGATACCTTTGGAAATGAGATTGTTGAGTCCCTTGTGGCTCACAGATTACTACAACACCAGTTGCAGGTACAGGTAAAGGTTACTCGACGCGAGCGTGTTGATTGATCATTTGGAGTTGCTTTTGCTTCTTCTTCTTCATCGATCTAGGATGGGTTCCAGGCCGGCAGCCTGGGATAGCAAGGATGGACGTCGTTCTTCTTTTCTCGTTTGTTTTCGTCCGTAATCGGACCCTGCTCTTCTTCATGATGATTATGTATTGTACTGATGTGACTCTGATGTAGCTTGTGGCGAGTGTAAGCCAATTCTATATATCTCTTCTTTTCAGTACATGTACTTGTAACGATATCCATTCTTGCGACACGACGATATGCGCTTCTATCCCTGACGAGGCCCTCGTGCCAAATTGAGGATAGGGTCGCATCTTGGGCGTGACAACGCGGTACTAGAGAGGCTAGCAATGGTGGAAGGTGAAAGTGCATCTATACCATGGACTCACATTAGTCATGAAGAACTCACATACTTGTTGGGAAAGTTTTAATTAGTAATCGAAACAAAGTGCTAAACGCATACTCCTAGGGGAAGGGTTGGTAGGTGTAACCATCGCGCGATCCCGACCGCAACACAAAGGATGACAATCAATAGATCAATTATGCTCCGACTTCCTAACATAGAGGTTCACCATACGTGCATGTTACAGGAATCACTAACTTCAACACAAGTATTTCTAGATTCACAACACCCTACTAACATAACTCTTAATATTACCAAATCCACGTCTCAAAACTAATTGAGAGGAATCAACACTTCTCTTTCTACTCAATGCACATGAAGATGGAGGTTTTTGTATCCTCTTTGGGTACCTATCACCTTTGGTACTACTTTCATAGCACAAGCCAACTACCAAGTCATGCACCGCCGTGCTCTAAAAGATCTAAGTGAAGCACATAGAGCAAAATGGTCTAGCTCAAAAGATATAAGTGAAGCACGATGAGCATTCTAGCAAAATCACGATGAGTGCATGTCTCTCTCAAAATGTGTGCAGCAAGTATGATTGTGACACAACAAAAAGAAAAGACTCCTACGATACAAGATGCTCCAAGCAAAACACATATCATGTGGTGAATAAAAATATAGCTCCAGGTAATGTTATCGATGGATTGAAGACGAAAGAGGGGATGCCTTCCCGGGGCATCCCCAAGCTTAGGCTTTTTGGTGTCCTTGAATTTGACTTGGGGTGCCTTGGGCATCCCCAAGCTTGATCTCTTTCCACTCTTTATCCCTTTGTCCATGAGAACATCACCCAAAACTTGAAAACTTCACAACACAAAACTTAAACACAAACTCGTGATATCATTAGCGCAAGAAAACAAACTACCACCTCTTTAGGTACTGTAGCTATCTTGATTTCTATTTATATTGGTGTTAGATTACTGTATTCTCACTTTTCCATGGCTAGTACCCCCTGATACTATCCATAGTTTCATCAAAACAAGCAACCAACTCAACAAAAACAGAATCTGTCAAAAACAGACCAGTCTGTAGCAATCTGTATACTTTCTATACTTATCATACCTCAAAAATTCTGAAAAATTACGACTGCCTGGGAAAAAGGCATATCAACCAGCAGCAAAAAGAATCAACTCAAAATCTCTTTCTGAATAAAAATTAAAAATAATCTCGTGAGCGAAAAGTTTCTGTCTTTTTCCAGCAGGATTAAACAACCATCATCAAGACTAGTCATAAAGGTTTTGCTTGGCTCGAACACAAAAAGAAACACAAAAGACACTATCATAACAGAATTATGATGGTGTGGACGCAACAAAACAGAAATAAATGTTGGGGAACATCGCATGGGAAACAAAAAAAAATCCTACGCGCACGAAAACCTATCATGGTGATGTCCATCTACGAGAGGGGATTTCCGATCTACGTACCCTTGTAGATCGCACAGAAGAAGCGTTAAGAAACGCAGTTGATGTAGTGGAACATCCTCACATCCCTCGATCCTCCCCGCGAACCGTCCTACGAACCGTCCCGCGATCCGTCCCACGATCTAGTGCCGAACGGACGGCACCTCCGCGTTCAGCACACGTACAGATCGACGATGATCTCGGCCTTCTTGATCCAGCAAGAGAGACGGAGAGGTAGATGAGTTCTCCGGCAGCGTGACGGCGCTCCGGAGGTTGGTGGTGATCTAATCTCAGCAGGGCTCCGCCCGAGCTCTGCAGAAACGCGATCTAGAGGTAAAATCGTGGATGTATGTGGTCGGGCTGCCTTTGAAAAGTTGTCTCAAATCAGCCCTAATAGCTCCATATATATAGGAGGAGGGTGGGGAGGCTTGCCTTGAGGCTCAAGGAGCCCCAAGGGCTGCGCCACCAAGGAGGAGTTGGAGTCCTCCTCCAATCCTAGTCCAACTAGGATTGGAAGGAGGAGTCCTTCTCTTCCTTCCCACCTTTCCCCTTTTTTTCTTTCTCTTCTTTTCGTTTTTTCTTTATCTCTTGCGCAAGACAGCCTTGGGCTGACCCCACCTACTTGGTGCGCCACCCCCAAGGTCCTTGGGCCCTCCCGGGTGGGTGGCCCCCCCTCCCGGTGAAGATCCGGAACCCATTCGTCATTCCCGGTACATTACCGGTAACTCCGAAAACCTTCCGGTAATCAAATGAAGTCATCCTATATATCAATCTTCGTTTCCGGACCATTCCGGAAACCCTCGTGACGTTCGTGATCTCATCCGGGACTCCGAACAACATTCCGTAACCAACCATATAACTCAAATACGCATAAAACAACGTCGAACCTTAAGTGTGCAGACCCTGCGGGTTCGAGAACTATGTAGACATGACCCGAGTGACTCCTCGGTCAATATCCAATAGCGGGACCTGGATGCCCATATTGGATCCTACATATTCTACGAAGATCTTATCGTTTGAACCTTAGTGCCAAGGATTCATATAATCCCGTATGTCATTCCCTTTGTCCTTCGGTATGTTACTTGCCCGAGATTTGATCGTCAGTATCCGCATACCTATTTCAATCTCGTTTACCGGCAAGTCTCTTTACTCGTTTCCATAATACAAGATCCCGTGGCTTAACTAAGTCACATTGCTTGCAAGGCTTGTGTGTGATGTTGTATTACCGAGTGGGCCCCGAGATACCTCTCCATCACACGGAGTGACAAATCCCAGTCTTGATCCATACTAACTCAACGAACACCTTCGGAGATACCTGTAGAGCATCTTTATAGTCACCCAGTTACGTTGCGACGTTTGATACACACAAAGCATTCCTCCGGTGTCAGTGAGTTATATGATATCATGGTCATAGGAACAAATACTTGACACGTAGAAAACAGTAGCAACAAAATGACACGATCAACATGCTACGTCTATTAGTTTGGGTCTAGTCCATCACATGATTCTCCTAATGATGTGATCCCGTTATCAAGTGACAACACTTACCTATGGCCAGGAAACCTTGACCATCTTTGATCAACGAGCTAGTCAACTAGAGGCTTACTAGGGACAGTGTTTTGTCTATGTATCCACACAAGTATTGTGTTTCCAATCAATACAATTATAGCATGGATAATAAACGATTATCATGAACAAAGAAATATAATAATAACTAATTTATTATTGCCTCTAGGGCATATTTCCAACAATAAAAAGATAAATTCATTGGGTTGCCTCCCAACAAGCGCTATTGTTTAACGCCCTTAGCTAGGCATAAAGTGATAGAATCACGTATCGTCGTATTTGGTGCTCAAACCATAAGTAGCCCTCATCGTGGATTCATAAGGCAAACTTATTTTCTTTCTAGGAAAATTCTCTATGCCCTTCTTTAAAGGAAATTGAAATCTAATATTCCCTTCCTTCATATCGATGATAGCACCGATAGTCCTTAGGAAAGGTCTACCAAGAATGATAGGGCATGTAGGATTGCAATCAATGTCAAGCACAATGAAATCCATGGGTACATAGTTCCTATTTGCAATAATAAGAACATCATTGATCCTTACCATGGGTTTCTTGACAGTAGAATCCGCAAGATGCAAATTAAGAGAACACTCCTCAATCTCATTAAAACCCAGAACATCACATAAAGACTTTGGAATCGAGGAAACACTAGCACCAAAATCACACAAAGCATTGCATTCATAGTTTTTGATTTTGATTTTGATAGTAGGTTCCCACTCATCATGAAGCTTTCTAGGGATAGAAACTTCCAATTCAAGTTTCTCTTCGAGAGATTTTACCATAGCTTCGACGATATGATCGGTAAAGACCTTATTTTGGCTATAAGCGTGTGGAGAGTTTAGCATGGATTGCATCAAGGAAATGCATTCAATCAAGGAGCAACTATCATAATTGAATTCCTAGAAATATAAAGTAGCAATTTCATTACTACTCAAAGTTTTAATATCTTCTACTCCACTTTCAATGCTTTTAGCATCAAGATAGATGGACTCCGAATCATTGGGGTGTTTTTCAACCAAAGTAGATTCATATCCAGCCCCATCATCATTAGGTTTGACAAAATAAAACAAAGATTCAATGGGAGTCACACCAAGCACTTTAAGATCTTCGTGATTCTTATCACGAGAACACACTCTTTTAAGCCATTCATGTCTAGCACGAATTTGGGCGATTCTTTCCTTGCTCTCACTCATGGAAACACGCATAGCTTTCAAAGTTTCATCCATATTGATCTTGGGAGGAGTACATCTAACTTTAAAAGCATCAATATCACTAGACATTCTATCAACGCTCCTAGCCAAATCGTCAATTTTGAGTAGTTTTTCCTCTATGGACGCATTGAAAATCTTTTGTGAGTTGATAAACTCTTTGATATTAATCTCTAGATCAGAGGGTAATCTATTGTATTTCCATGAGTATTGTTATAGGAGTTGCCAAAGTTATTAGAGGGGTTACTAAGAAAAGGCATAGGAACATAGTTTCCTCTAAAAGCATTGTTGTTGCCAAAATTATTCCTACCAACAAAATTAACGTCCAAGCTAGCGTTGCTACTCTCAATCAAGGAAGACAAGGCATGTCATTAGGATCTAAAGGAGCACTTCTACTAGCAACCAAATTCATTAACTCATCCATCTTAGCAATCAACGAGTTAATTTCTTCTATAACGTGTACCTTCTTACTAGTAGGTGACCTTTCAGTGTGCCACTGAGAGTAGTTCGTCGTGATATTGTCTAGGAGTTTTGTGGCTTCTCCTAACGTGATTTCCATGAACGTTCCACCTGAGGCGGAGTCCAATATATTTCTACAAGTGAAATTCAAGCCAGCATAGAAGATTTGTATAATCATCCAAAGACTCAAGTCATGAGCTGGACAATTTCTAATCATCAATTTCATTCTCTCCCAAGATTGTGCAACATGTTCATGATCAAGTTTCTTAAAATTCATGATATCATTACGGAGAGAGATAATCTTAGTCGGCGGAAAATACTTGGATATATAAGCATCTTTGCATTTGTTCCAAGAATCAATACTATTTTTGGGCAAAGACGAAAACCAAGTTTTTGCTCGATCTCGGAACGAGAACGGAAAAAGCTTCAATTTAGTCACATCATTATCCACATCTTTCTTCTTTTACATATCGCAAAGCTCAATGGAGGTATTAAGATGGAATGCGGCATCTTCACTAGGAAGGCCGGCGAATTGCTCTTTCATAACAAGATTCAGCAAAGCAGCATTGATTTCGTATGATTCCGCACTAGTGGCGGGAGCAATCAGAGTACTAATAAAATCATTATCTATTATATACTTAAAACAATAGAAAAGGAACGGTCAAGATTAATTAGTCTAAAGTTATGTTATTTCAACGGTTGAGATCTATCTGATCCATCCGCAAAAAAAATAAGAGATCTATCTGGTCAAAAATCTACATGTATGATTTAAAACGTACATACAATAAAATATGTGCAGGTTTTAACTTGGCGGAAGAAGTTTCCGAGGAAATTTTTTGGCAAAAAAGGTGTGCACGCATATGTGTTTTCTAGAAAAAAAATATTAGTATCTAACTCCAATTAGGCTCCGGCCGGTTGCGACTTATACAAGTAGAAAAGATTTGTCTCTAAAGGAGTTTTATTAGAAAAACGAGAAGACACCACGTGCGTCTATAACAAACAGTCGACCCTGACAACGAATTACATGATGGCGAGCTTCACGAAAAAAATAGAATCAGGAAAGGGCAAAAAGTTGTACGTTCTTACAAACTGAATTTGACCCAGAACCAGCCAATACTAATACTAAATCCAGAAAAGTTGAACCGGTCAGCAGATAATTTCACATACACTATATTTTGTTAAAATCATATATACTAGCCAGCCAGACAACCAATTTAGTGTCCGATTCAAAAATAAAACAAGGAAGAGTCTGATTCAGAAAATAAAATAAGGAAGCATCCGAATAGAATACTTTCTTTGACTTCTTAGATTTCTTCTTTAATCCGCTTGCCTCCATAAAAAATACCGTATATAAGATGTGTACAGATGCAGCGCAAAAATGTTAACAAAATATTTATGCTTAATAATAAAAGTACGCTTACAATGGATTGTTTGTTGTAATAAATTTTTAATGGACCACCGAGACACATCTAAGTGACAACAATTTATATTCCATGCTTAATAATATAATTTTTACAGAAATTTTTCTATATTTGACATATGTAGAACTGAATATAAATGTATAAGAAATAGTATGGAAGGACAGATTAGCTATGGAAAACACCATGACAATTTTTAATAAATTTGTGGGCACGAATGAATGAACCACCAGAATGCTAAATATCACATGATGTAGGAACAAATAAGATATAGATATGTAGATTTGTCTTTCTTGGTCAAAATTTGTTTCTAAATTTTAAAAATAGCACAAATTACTATGCTCCTTGGGTGCCATTGCCAACTGATGATTTATAGTAAAAATAAGACCAAGACAAATTTGCCAAATGCTTTACTTGGCGAAATAGAAGGAACATGTATCACACGTGCAAAATTTGGGAGCGTGCCACACGAATATTCTACAATAGCAGGTATTGAAGAATCCGTACAAGAAATTTTACTAAATTTGAAAGAAATTGTATTGAGAAGTAATCTCTATGGAGTTAGAGACGTATAATTGGGAGTGTACAAACTAATAATATTCATATTGTCCACTTGAATCGGTACGAGTACATATGGATGACTTACTTTTGGAACTAACATCTATAAAGCATATTGGTATGAAATAGTGATCAAGCTATTGATCATGAGACACTACTAAAATCGAATTTGCATGCATAGATATATGCCCAAAGTCTAACCGCGCAAATGCGCGTGTGACCCAGCTAGTTATTAGTATTCGAGAAGTCATAAAGTTTGGTGTTTTCAGTCATGGTGACTTCAGCAAGCAAACAAGCAAACAAGCGAACAAAAAGCAAGCGAGAGAAAAGGACGAACAGAAAAGGCAAACGAAAAAGGCAAACGAAGAAAAGGGCAAATATTTTTCTAAATTTTTGTTTTTTAGAAGTGGGGGAGACGAAAACGAGAGGCAAAAAAGTAAATGCAAGAGATGAGTTTGTGACACTTACTTGGATGAGTTCTTGACTTGATCCTCCCCGGCAACGGCGCCGGAAATTCTTCTGCTATGGCAACAGACAATAGCGCCAGAAATTGGCACGTTGACGGAGACTTGGCTTGCGCTCGTTTTCCCTTGAAGAGGAAAGAGTGATGCAGCACAGGAGCAATAAGTATTTCCCTCAGTTTGATAACCAAGGTATCAATCCAGTAGGAGAATCGCGTCAAGTCCAGAGTACGTGCGCAAACACAAAAGAGCTTGCACCCAACGCTATAAAGGGGTTGTCAATCCCTTCAAGATTGATTGCCAAGTGAGATCTGAAGGCAGAAAGTGCAACGAAGAAAAAGTGTAAGGCTGAAAATAAGATGTGAAGTAGACCCGGGGCCCATAGTGTTCACTAGAGGCTTCTCTCAAAATAGCAAATATTACGGTGGGTGAACAAATTAATGTCGAGCAATTGATAGAACCGCGCAAAGTCATGATGATATCTAAGGCAATGATCATACATATAGGCATCACGTCCGAGACAAGTAGACCGATATTTTCTGCATCTACTACTATTACTCCACACATCGACCGCTATCTAGCATGCATCTAGTGTATTGAGTTCATGACGAACAGAGTAACACCTTAAGCAAGATGACATGATGTAGAGGGATAAACTCAAACCAATGATGAAAACCCCATCTTTTTACCCTTGATGGCAACAACACCATGCGTGCCTCGCTACCCCTTCTGTCACTGGGTGAGGTCACCGCATGGTACGAACCCAAAACCAAGCACTTCTCCCATTGCAAAAATCATAGATCTAGTTGGCCAAACAAAACCCACGACTCAAAGAGAATTACAAGGATATGAAATCATGCATATAAGAGATCAGAAGAAACTCAAATAAGATTCATAGATAATCTGATCATAAATCCAAAATTCATCGGATCTCGACAAACACACCGCAAAATAAGATTACATCGGATAGATCTGCATGAAGATCATGGAGAACTTTGTATTGAAGACCCAAGAGAGAGAAGAAGCCATCTAGCTACTACCTATGGACCCGTAGGTCTATGGTAAACTACTCATGCATCATCGGAGAGGTCATGGTGTTGATGAAGAAGCCCCCCGTATCTGAATCCCCCCTCAGGCAGGGCACCAGAATGTGCCCCACATGGGATCTTGCGGAGACAGAAGCTTGCGGATGCGAAAAAGTATTTTCGTGGATCTCCTCATATTTTCTGGGATTTTAGGGAATATATAGGCGAAAGACCTAGGGCAAAGGAGGCCTAGGGATCCCACAAGCCTGGGAGGCGCGGCCCCCCTGGCCGCGCCTAGGGGTCTTGTGGGGTCCGTGGTGACCCCCTGCCTTGGTTCTCAAGTCTCCCGATCGTTTTCTGTTTTGGAAAAAATATTTTCGGAAGTTTTATTCCGTTTGGACTCCGTTTAAAATCCTCCTCTGAAAAGGGTCAAAAACACGGAAAAAACAGGAACTGGCACTTGGCACTGAGTTAATAAGTTAGCCCAAAAAAATATATAAAAGGCATAGAAAACATCCAAAGTTTGACAAGATAATAGCATGAAACCATAAAAAATTATAGATACGTTGGAGACGTATCACTAAGTTTTTCTTCAAATCAGCTAAGGATGAGTCGGCCGGGTCAAGGATTCCTACCAACAAATTTTGGGGAGGCAAGTTTCAGAACTGTTGCAAGCAACATCCCTGACACTTGGGGCTAATGTATGATTCTTTTCAAGTCATACTAAATTCAAGACCCGACTCATCTTTCAAAAGATGACCCGGCCCTTGGGGGCTACAGGTTGAAGTTTTTTACTAAATTCAAGACCCGGCTCATCTTTCAAAAGATGACCCGACCCTTGGGGCTACAGGTTGAAGTTTTTTACTAAATTCAAGACCCGGCTCATCTTTCAAAAGATGACCCGGCCCTTGGGGGCTACAGGTTGAAGTTTTTTACTAAATTCAAGACCCGGCTCATCTTTCAAAAGATGACCCGGCCCTTGGGGCTACGGGTTGAAGATTTTTACTAGATTCAAGACCCGACTCATCTTTCAAAAAAGATGACCCGGCCCTTGGGGGCTACAGATATGGGTTTCCCAGATAACGCAATTCATTAAAGAAAACTAGTCTTCTAGAAGGCTAATGGGTGGAAATACATGTAACAAAGGATGTACCTCATGTTTGATCCGCATCATGTTGACCAAGCTTTTTTCCATTTCATAGCTTGTTTCCAGGCGACTTACGAAACCAGAACATAGTTGCTAAAATTCAAGTTTCTCATAATTGGGAAGCTTCAGCTTGGTAACGTCTTGTTCTACAGAAGAGTGGCTCTCTTTGGATGCATGTTTTGTTAACACCGTTGTGGCAGGCTTAGAGTAACTAGTACCAGTAACAACTACGGTATCTGGATCTTCAGCCGCCTTGGAAGAGCTTGGCGGGTTAACATTTTCAGTTACCTCCTTCAGAAGGCTTCAAGGATCAGTCCGGACATCAGGAATATCATCCACAAGGTCATTGTGAGTCGCCGCTGGGTCTTCTTCAAGCTCTGGGACAGAGGTGCTCATACCAAACACCTCAGTTTCTTTAGGAGCAGAAGACAAGTCGCCAGTTTTCCTTTTCTTTGCGTGTGCTCTAAGATGAAAAGACACCAAAGTTAGGACACTTATCAGTATTGGGAAGGAAAAAGGTTAGTAAAAGAACTTACCCCTGTACACGAATCATTGGGGGAGAGCTGACATTACTGAGTCGCCGGATGAAGGAAGAGAAACCTAATGGACAAGAGAGGAGTGAACGAATTGCGAGCAACATTTTTTCACAAGAACAGAAAGGTGTTAACAGGAGTATACCTCACTTTGCCGTTTCCAACCAGTTGTCTTTTCGGGTAACCCAGAAACTAAGTCGCCAGAATGGCTTCGGGTATGACGTTTGGGGGTATACCTCGCCTTCTTTAAAAGGAAATTAGGGTCCAGATGAGCATTTGGGTGAGACATGGGAACTTTTCCACAGATCCGCCTGGCCGGCTTAGGAGAAGAAGAAGTTGAGTCAAAAGAAATAGAAATTACCCCGACGACATCATCTTGGCTCTCATAGTCATCCTCCTACGAACAAAGGTAACGGGGCATAAGCATAAGTCAGAACATAGTGATAACAAACAAAAGCGTAAATTTTTACCTCTGATTGTTCTTCGCTAGCTCGAGACTCGCCAACGACAGATGACTCCTTGGCGGCGGCTTTGCCCTTGCTTTTCTTTTTCTTCTTAGGAGGCGGCTTGGTTGTTTTCTGGACAGTCACCTTGGGCCTTCGAGACCAAAATGTTGATCCTTTCTGATTGATATAATGACAGTTCATATCATGAACATGGGTAAACATATTGAAAGAATCAAAGGAGCCGACTTAGATTGTTACCGCTGGAGCCGGGTTGGAGAGGCACAAAGGCTTGAGCCCAATCTTGGCGCAGTTCTCTGAGGGCTCGCTAGTTAACTTTTTGATCATTTCAACAATGTCTTCTTCAGTAAGTCTTGTATGGAAGAAACATTGGGGGTGGTTCAAGATACCATCATACTCACACATCAGGCCATCCCGGCGACTCAAAGGAAGAATCCTCCACTCCACCCAACAATGGACTAGGTCAATCCTAGTAAACCCATTGTTATTCAAAGACCTTAGCTGGGAGAAAACATGGATAAAGGTTGATTATTCTTCTTCATTAAGTTTTTCTGGCAGCTTGAAATCCATGGGCAAGCGATCTTCTCTGTAACCCAGAAGTGGGTTCTCATCGGGAGGACATGTGTCACGGCAATAGAACTAAGACTCGGCCCAGCCTTTGGGATGGTTGGGTAGAATGATAGGTGGGAACCCACATTCGCGACGTTGTTGGATGTTAACCCCCCCCCCCAAGTTCCAAGCAAGGCCCGCTGGTGAATTCGCACTGGCGGTTCAGATAGAAGAAATCCCTAAAAGTAGCATTGTGGGTTCTATCTGCAGATAAGCCTCGCAAAACACCTGGAATTGGCAGAGGTTGCTGATGGAGTTTGGCCCCAAGTCTTGAGGGTGAACATTGAGGAAGTGCAAAACGTCTCTGAAAAACTTTGACCCGGGAGACTTGAAGCCTCGTTCAAGGTGATCAACAAAAACGACTACCTCCCCCTCGGCAGGATGGGGAGTCTCCTTGCCTGGGGCAGTCCGCCAGCCAACAATTTCTTTAGGGTCAAGATAACCCGCCGTAACATATTTATCAAGATAGGCATCGTTGATTTTTGTTGGTAACCAGTTGCATTTCGAGATATTGCCCATGACTACAAAAGGAAGGAACAAGGCGGTTTATTAGAAACCATGTAAGTGGTAACTCGCCAGTTGGGTGATCTACAGTATGTCTACAGGGATATTATGACTCACCAATTCAGTAATCAAAGGCGTATGTACGGGAATATACTAACTCGCCACGGTGGAAGGAGGTGAGCAGCAATTCTAAAAAAGGTTTTTTTTCCTTAGGGATATTCCCGGAAAAAGGATAAAACATGTTTCTAAAGATGAGCAATAATTTATGGATCTACGGGTGGATCAAATTAAAGAAATAATGCCTGTCGAAATTACGGACGCTATGAACGCAATAACGTGACAGGGATGCCATATGGATCTATGAAGTAAACACTAAATGGTCAGGAGATGCGGTGAAACTACCGTGATTTATTACTACGAAGAATCTACCATAAGCATGCTGGACGGATTCAAGATAAAGGGGGAGGTGTTCATCTCATTCCGAGGCTGACCTAGAAGCACATGGGGATTCGAGGTCTAACCCTAATGGAGGAAGGGTGTTTACCTGAGAGAGGAGGACGATGCCCGGAGATGGATGCGGACGATCCGCGACGGAGACCACGCCTTCGACTGGCCTCGGGACGCCCGGACTGTGATGGTCGGCGATGGAGCTTCGGGAACGGCGAGGAGGCCGAAGCGCAGGTGTGAGGAAGACGAAGCTGACAAGGAAATGAAGTGGGGTAGGTGACGGCGCCCCCACTCCCCGTGCGGTTATTTAAAGGCCTGACCCTGGAAACGAAACGGCAGGCGCGAGAATAGAGGCGACAGATTGAAAACCAGCAATGATGGCGCCTGGATTTTTGGGATAACAGGGTGAAGATGAAAATATCCGTTGGACAATTACGTCAACAAATCCCAGAAATGGAGGGAAAAGGTGATGTCATCAATAAATAACTTGGCGGCTTAGACAGTTTATGAGGGATGGGGCTGGTCATTTATCAAAAGATGGAAGTAGTACGAGTCGCCCAGAGTGAGCATGGAAGTTCATTGGCATGAATAAATTCAAGTCAATCTGGGGCCTAATGTTGGGGATATTACGTGCGGTGTAACCCGCCCTAATTGGGCCGGGTCACCAAAGGGGCGACTCATACATGGTTAGCGCAAGCCCTGGCCCAGGGGCCCATGAACCGGATGGCGGTTCAGGATTGATGAAGAAGATAAGCCGCAAAGGAGGTTCCCAGTCTTGGAAAGCACGACGACTTAGAGATATGGAAGACCACGATCTGTAACGTGGCTAGGACTTCTGTAAACCCTAGGGCCTCGACCTGTATATAAAGGTGAGTCTCTGGGGCAGATAGGTTAAGTTACAAATAATCGAGAGCTAAGTCAGGCGAGTTACGCCCTCCTTGTAATCGAATCCATCATCAATACACACAAAGCAGGACGTAGGCTTTTACCTCCACACGAGGGGCCGAACCTGGGTAAATCTGAGTCTTGCTTCCGCTCACCCCCTTTGAGTCTCCACCAAGGTGCGATGGCTTCTTCACTAAGTCCTTTCACGAGGACATCTGTCGTGAAAAAACCACGACACCAGGCGACACTAGGACCAACGTCATCCAGTTGTGTGGCGGTTTAGGGATCCAGAAAAGGGGTAGGACAACTTATCCCCAAATGAGCCTTCATGAATCGGTCCGGAACTGGCAGTCGACATGGTTCTACTGCAACGATATCGCATCTCCGAACATGTCGACTGGCCTCCCTCCTTTCACCTTAGATCGTCCGACTGCCCCTAGAATAATGAATGTATTCGAGGATGAGAAGGCAGAGGTGGAGATGTTGGTGGGCGAGGTGATCAACTTGGTCTGGAATGGACTTACTGGAATGGACCTGCTGGAGACGTTCCTTAGCCAGCGCATTCAGCCCCTTCAGGCGAGGGACCATGCCATGTGGCATTACTCGGGTTCTGAAGATTGCACTCGGTCACATCCTGAGGAAGTTTTAGAAGAAACGGTAAGCCAGTGGATCAGGAGCATCAACGGGCCTTGCGATAACCCCATGGGGTCCAAACGAGTCGCGCCTTATTCCACTGAGAATAAGCCGCGGAAACCGGTATGTAATATCTTTTCTGATTGTGTTGATGTCTTCGTCGAATGATTGTATACTTGTCCGACTGACTCTGCTATCTTTGTTCTTTGTAGGAGTGGACGAACCTGCACTCTCCCGTATCCAACGGAGAGCAGTTTGATCTTGGGGTGGAAAGTGAAGGTGGCAGTGTCGATAGCGATTACGCCGACGATAGTGAAGAGAGCGAAGATGCCTCAGATGATAGTGAAGAATAAAACCAGTCTCCTCCGTGCCATGAACTGCGATCCAAGCAACGCCACGACCCAGCGGCTGCTCCGAGCAAAAGGTCGCCTCCAGCAGTAGGAACGTGAAGTGTGACCAGGCCACTGCGACTGACTCCGCGGAGAAGGCTGCGAAATAGCCCAAGCCTGATGCGCCCAAGCTTCGGAAGGCCTTGCCCGAATGAGAATCATTGTGCCGGTTGCCTCAGCGTTATCTACCCTTTTTGTTTTGCCATTATGACTTTCCGGGTTTCTGATGACCAAGTGTAATTCACTCATCAGAGCTACTACCTCGGTGACGACTCCTATCGAGGCTGGGGAGGACCACATGGACTTGGACGTCGTGGATAAGCCTGCTCCTCGACCAGGTATGATAAGCATTAATTTTACTTTGTTTTATGGATTGGATCTATCAACTGAGTTGGTCGTCACCGTTGTAGCTTCAGACGTCATTTTCTTAGATGACGAACAAGAGCCGCATCATACAACTGCAGAACAGACTCAAACCATGCTTGCAACATCTGCGTTGGGTATGCGTGCGACGCCTGTGTCGAGTGTGCCTTTGGTCGGTTCGGCTACTATGGCTATAGCTCCTCCGATTGGATCGACTATTGTGATGATTGTGCCGACTGCGCCTCCGGTAACCCACGCTACCACTGTAATGATGCCAACCTCCTCAACGCTTGCATTTTCCATGCACCGTGTCCCAGAGGATCAGACTGGAGCTGCAAAAGAGGCTATGATCCAAGCTGAGCTGATGATGTAGCGGACTAAGGAGGCGTTCGAGGCCATTAAGTTGGTGTATGATGCCAGCTCGACGCTACACGCGAACATCCGAGTAAGTTCCACTTTAAGTTAGTTTTGGATTGAATTTTGTCAATCTTGTTTTCTGATTGAATCTTGTCAATCTTACTTTACACCCATTGGGGGTACGTCGTGTAGCGGTTTGTCTTTATTCTAGTGGGGGCACGCTGAGTGAACCCACTGGTGTAGTCCCCGAGACTGCTGTTGAATGCTTGCATCAGCATGAGTCTGAATTGGAGAGTCATGCTATGTTTTTGACTCGGCCAGACCGGACCTGGTCGAGTGGTTTTGTATCTAGTGGGGGCACTCTCAGTGCACCCACTGGGTGCAGTCCCCGAGACCGTTGTCGAGTGCTTGCCTCGGCAGAGGCCTAATTGGGAATTAGCTTGTGTCTTACTCGGTCAAGACGGATCCGGTTGAGTAGTTTCATATCCAGTGGGGGCACGCTAAGTGCACCCACTCGGTGTAGTCCCCGAGACTAATGTCGATCATTTATGAAGGTCATTAGTCTTAAGAACTTGGGTGGGTGCGGTGGACCGCTAATTGGTCGAATGAATTGTATTTCTCCACTCGGAAGTAGAAAAATAATAGTGTCGACTGAAACTGATTTCTCCACTCGGGAGTAGAAAAATAGAAGCGTCGACTAAAACGAATTGTTGATGTTTTTTAGAAGTCTTGCGAGATTGGGTCGAAATACACCCAGGTAGAATCAGAAAAAGAACCAGCTGCAGCTCGAGTACGATGCTATGAAGAAAGTGCTCAAAGACAAGGACCAAGTCCTTGCAAAGCTTAAGGAGAAGTCCGAAGCCGATGAGGAGAAGCTTGCGGACTTTAATAAGTTGGTGGAAGAAAATGCTAAAATGAAGAAATAAAGACTCGAGTGGGGGGGAAAGCTTGACTCCATGGCGAAGAGGGGCAATGCTATAGAAAAGTTTGTGAAAGACTTCCCCACGAAGATGCTGGCGACACTCATTGGTATGTTCGTTTCACCGAGTGAATATTCGTGAACTTCATCGAATGAATTGTGACTGATGCTTCGTTTTTCCTTTCGCGCAGAATTATGCCCAGACTTTGAGAAGGAAACCTTTGAGGTGGAGCCAAATCTGGACCCCATCAAGATTCCCGTTCCACACACTTCGGTTGTAGACATGTTCCGTCTCAACTCTCGTCTCCAGAAAGTTCAAGGGTATATTTCTCGGCTGCGGGCCACTGTGGGGAGGATCGACAAGGAATTATGTCGTGGGGACACTTTCCAAATCGACCTGGAGGTTGTGATGGATCGCTTGGATCGGGTTCCTGACAGGGTCCAAGCATGGAAGAAGTGAGCCGCGCGGTGTGCAGCTGATGTCACCCTCTCACTCGTGAGGGTCCATTGCAAGGAGGCGAGAGAAGACAAGTTTAGGCGCTCCAAGTGGTGAACACGAAGAAACTCCAGTTCGAGAATTTCATGGAGACTTTCATCAGCGTTGTGACTCGCATTGCTGTCAGAATTGATCTCGATACCTTCGTCGAGCCTACAAGTCCCGGAGGGCCTTGAGAAGAAAATTGTCGTTATTCCCAAAACTTAAATTTGCCTCGGTATGCCGAGTGTTTTATGTACCGTTAAACTTCATTCGAGTCTGGAACCCAAGTATTTTCTGGCTGCACGGATGACTTTGATCCGTGTCGAGCTCTTTTGAATTTATCTGCTTCTGAGATTTGCTTGGTTTCTCTCGAGTGAATAGATGGCTATTCATTAGGGGAGAGGTTTTTTGACTTAGGCGATTTGCTCGCAGCTAAGTCCCCGAGTGTGAAGTTTTCCTTTCACTTGGGGTATATTTTTACTTAGGTGAACCGTGTTCACAGCTAAGCCCCCGAGTGTGAGAATTGCTCTTCACTCGGAGTATATTTCGTACTTAGGCGAAGACTAGTTCGCGGCTAAGCATCCGAGTGAATAGCTTGTTATTCACTCGGAAAGGTTTTGTAACTTAGGCGAATCATGTTCGCAGCTAAGCCCCCCGAGTGTGAGGATCGATCTTCACTCGGAGTGTGGTTCATACTTAGGCGAAGACTGGTTCGCGGCTAAGTATCTGAGTGAATAGTGTGTTATTCACTCGGGAAGGTTTCGTAACTTAGGCGAATCATGTTCGCAGCTAAGCCCCCGAGTGTGAGGATCGCTCTTCACTCGGAGTGTGATTCGTACTTAGGCGAATACTGGTTCACAGCTAAGTATCCGAGTGAATAGTTTGTTATTCACTCGAAAAGGTTTCGTAACTTAGGCGAATCATGTTCACAGCTAAGCCTCAAAGAGTGAGGATCGCTCTTCACTTGGAGTGTGATTCATACTTAGGCGAAGACTGGTTCGCAGCTAACTATCCGAGTGAATAGTTTGTTATTCACTCGGAAAGGTTTCGTAACTTAGGCGAATCATGTTTGCAACTAAGCCCCCGAGTGTGAGGATCGCTCTTCACTTGGAGTGTGATTTGTACTTAGGTGAAGACTGGTTCGCAGCTAAGTATCCGAGTGAATAGTTTGTCATTCACCTGGAAAGGTTTCGTAACTTAGTGAATCATGTTCGCAGCTAAGCCCCCAAGTGTGAGGATCACTCTTCACTCGGAGTGTGATTCGTACATAGGCGAAGACTGGTTCGCAGCTAAGTATCCGAGTGAATAGTTTGTTATTCACTCGGAAAGGATTTGTAACTTAGGCAAATCATGTTCGTAGCTAAGCCCCCGAGTGTGAGGATCGCTCTTCACTCCGAGTACGATTCGGGCTAGACGCCACTCGATCAGAATCGACACAAATTGAAGGAGTTATGACTTTGACAAGTAACATTGTTCAGCAAACTTCATTCGTTACATCAGATCAATCAGTGATCAAGCATAAAAATGTTTGAGTAAATCTGCATTCCATGCACACGGCTCGTCGATCCTCTTCTGGAGATTGTAGAGTCGATAAGCCCCATTGTTCAACACCTTGGTTTCGAGAAAAGGCCCTTCCCAAGTACGGGCTAGCTTATGAGGTCGTTGCTGATCCACTCGGAGCACCAGATCGCCTTCGTGAACACCCGACTCCTGACATGTTTTGAGTGAAGACGTCGTAGGTCTTGTTGATAGACTGTCGACCGAACCAACACCATCTCGCGTTCCTCCTCTAGGAGATCCACTCCATCTTGTCGTGCTTGCTCGGCTTCAGCTTTTGAATAGAGATCCAGTCGGGGTGAATTATGGAGTAAATCACTCGGTAGAACGGCTTCAGCTCCATACACTAGGAAGAAGGGTGTTCGCCTAGTCGACCGATCGGGGTTGTCCTCATACCCCAGAGAACAGAAGGTAGTTCAGTCACCCAAGCGCTCGCGGCATACTCAAGGTCTCGCATGAGTCGAGGCTTCAATCCTTGGAGGATAAGACCATTTGCTCGCTTAGCTTGGCCGTTGGTTTGGGGATGGGCAACAGATGCATAATCCACTCAAGTCCCTTGGTTAGAGAAAAAATGTCTGAATTCATCCGAGTCGGAGTTTGACCCATTGTCCATGATGATGTTGTGCGGGACTCCATATCGGAATGTAATTTCTTTCATGAACTTGATGGTCGTGTGGGAATCCAACTTCTTGATTGGTTTAGCTTCGATCCATTTGGTAAACTTGTCGACTGCAACAAGCAAGTGCGTGAACCCACTCTCACCTGTTCGGAAAGGCCCGGCCATATCTAGGCCCCAGACAGCGAACGGCCAAATGAGAGGGATAGTCATCAAAGCAGATGCAGGTTTGTGAGACAAGTTGGAGTAGAACTGACAGCCTTCACAACGATCAACGAGATCTTTGGCCATTTCAATCGCACGCGGCTAGAAGAATCTGGCTCGGTATGCTTTGGCAACGATGGTCCGGGAGGACGCATTATGGCCATAGGTCCCCGGGTGGATTTCTTCCAGAATCAGTTAGCCCTCCTCAGGGGAGATGCATCGTTGAGCTATGCCGGTAACGCTTTCTATATAGAGTTGGAAGGCCATCACCGTGAAGGCCTTCAACCTGCAAACAATCTGTCTGGCTTCGTCTTCGTCTTCTCGTAACTCTCACCTTAAGATGTAAGCAATATACGACACAGTCCAGTCGAGTGTGATTACCAGAATTTCCATGATCAGATCAACGACTGTTGGAACATCGACTTCAGTCGGATTGGAAGCACTTTTAGGTTGCGGGTGCTCTTCAGTGAAAGGCTCTTCTTGCACAGACGGAGTGTGCAAGTGCTCCAAACACACATTGCTGGGTATAGACCTTTGAGTGCATCCAATCTTAGCCAACTCATCAGTTGCCTGGTTTTTCAGTCGGGGTACATGGTGGAGTTCTAAGCCTTCAAACTTCTTCTCCAGCTTCCTCACTTCATTGTAGTATCCAGTCATGGCGCGGTTCCTGACATCCCACTCCTTCATCACTTGATTAAGCACAAAATCTGAGTCGCCGTAGACCATCAGGCGTCGGACGTCGAGTGAAATGGCCATACGCAACCCATAAAGGAGATCTTCATACTCAGCTTCATTGTTGGAGGAATCGAAGTGAATCTGGAAGACATAATTAAGCTTGTCGCCTTTCGGAGACACCAATACCACACCAGCACCAGACCCATTTAACATTTTGGAGCCATCGAAGAACATAGTCCAGTGTGTCGAGTGAATATGAGTTGGTTGTTGTTGTTCCACCCACTCGACCATAAAATCAGCAAGGGCCTGAGACTTGATGGCTTTCTTTGCCTCAAATTTGATGTCCAAATATAGAAACTCCATGGCCCATTTAGCCACTCGACCCGTTGCATCTCGATTGTGAAGAATCTCTGATAGTGGGGTATCACTGACGACTGATATGGAGTGATCTTGAAAGTAATGCGCCACCTTTTTTGTTGACAAGTATATTCCATAAACAAGCTTCTGGTAATGGGGATACCTTTGCTTCGAAGGGGTCAATACTTCTGATATGTAATAGACTGGGCGCTGGACCTTGTAGGCTTTACCTTCTTTTCTCTCGACTTTCAGAACTTTGTTGACGACCTGATTGGTGTCTGCAATGTATAGGAGCAGTGGTTCTTTGCTGTGCGGAGCAGCAAGCACCAGCTGGGTGGAAAGAAGAGCTTTGAGCTCTACAAACGCTGCTTCTGCTTCATCATTCCACTCGAACACATCTGATTTCTTCATCAGTCGGTATAAAGGCAGTGCCTTCTCACCGAGACAAGAGATGAACCGACTCAATGCTGCGAGGCAGCCTATGAGTTTTTGTACGTCGTGCACCCGCACAGGGCTTTGCATTTGGACGATGGCGCCGATTTTCTCGGGGTTAACGTCGATTCCTCATTCGGAAACGAGAAAACTAAGTAACTTGTCGCCAGGAACGCCGAAGGTGCACTTGGCTGGATTTAGCTTGATATCATACTTCCTCAAATTAGCAAATTTTTCTGCTAGGTCAGTCAGCAGGTTGGAACCTTTGCGTGACTTGACCACAATATCATCCATGTACGCTTCAACGTTCCGACTGATCTGGTCGAGCAAACACTTCTGGATCATGCGCATGAAGGTTGCACCGGCATTCTTCAAACTGAAAGGCGTGGTGATATAACAGAAACACCCAAAAGGGGTGATGAAGGCTGTTTTTATTTCGTCTGGACCAAACAGACGGATCTGATGGTAGCCGGAGTAAGCATCCAAGAAAGACAAATGCTTGCACCCCACAGTCGAATCGACAATCTGATCAATGCACGGGAGTGACAAGTGGTCTTTCGGACAGACCTTGTTAATGTTCTTGAAGTCGATACACATGCGAAGGGATTTGTCCTTCTTGGGGACCATGACAACATCGCGAGCCACTCGGAGTGGTAAACCTCGCGAATGAATTTGGCCTCCAAGAGTCGCGCCACCTCCTCGCCGATTGCTTTCCTCTTATATGTTGCAGACCGTCGCATGCGCTCCTTGACTGGCCTTGCCTTCGGATCCACTCTCAAGTGGTGCTCAGTCAACTCCCTGGATACACCCGGCATGTCAGCAGGCTTCCATGCAAAGATGTCCCGGTTCTCACGAAGGAACTCGATGAGCTCAGCTTCCTATTTGTTGTCGAGTGTTGTAGATATGTTGGTCGGAGCAGCATTGGGATCCGTCGGCTGGGTGTGCACTGGCTTGACCTCACTTGCCGACTGAAAAGCGGACTCAGAAGCGGGTTTCTTGGAGCGCATTAGGTCGGCAAGGTTGGCATTCTTCCGATACTCTTCCAACTCTACTACAACCATCTGATGATCTGCAATATTTGATCCTTGTTGCAAACACTCTTCAGCTCTTTGTCGATTCCCCGAGACAGTGATGACTCCTTTAGGCCCTAACATCTTCATCTTCAAGTACACGAAACATGGTCGGGCCATGAAACGTGCATAAGCAGGGCGACCCAGAATAGCATGATACGCACTCTTGAAATCCACCACCTCGAACGTCAGCTACTCTTTGCGAAAATTATTGTCAGAGCCAAAAACAACATCTAACGCAATCTGGCCGAGTGACTTGGCCTTCTTCCCTGGGATAACTCCATGAAAGGACATGGTGCTCTTGCTAAGTCGGGACATCAACATGCCCATCCCCTTGAGACTTTCTGCATATAGGATATTGAGACCACTTCCTCCATCCATCAAGACTTAACGAAGGCGAACACCCTCGACAGCTGGGTCGACCACCAGAGCCTTTCGACCTGGAGTCGGAACAATAGCCGGGTGGTCCCACTAATCAAACGTGATGGGGGTTTGCGACCACTTTAGGTACGTTGGGGTGGAAGGTACTGCCATGTTGACTTCTCTATTGATGACTTTCAGTCGACTTTTGCTCTCAACGTCAGCAAAAATCACCAAATTTGCTTGGACTTTAGGGAAGTCATCTTTCTCTTCGTCGTTCTCTTCTTCACGGTCTTTCCACTCGGCTGGCCTTCTTTGAACTCTTGGATCAACAGTTGACACTGCCGAGTGGTATGCTTTGGCAATATTAGATTGCCATCTTCATCTTTTTTCGTGTGGAATACACACGGCTGATCCAAAACATCCGACTACATCTTGGATTTCTTGGGAGGAAACGGTGCCTTGGACTTTCCCTTGTATTTTCCCGCTGTCAGAGCGGCTGCTTCTGCTGGTGTAGCGCTTTCAACCTTCCGCTTCTGCTTCCGATTGGAATTGGCGTCAGTGTTGTCGACTGCTTTACCTTTTCCGCTACGGAGGCGATATTCTTCTTCTTCGTTTGCATAACGGGTTGTTATTTCCATCATTTTGCTCATTGACATGTCGCCTGACCGACCGAACTTCAGATATAACTCTCGGTACCTAGCGCCTGCTTTGAAGGCGCACACTGCTTGGTGCTTGATAACATTCTCCACTGTATGGTGGAGAGTGGTCCAGCGCTGGATGTAATCGTGCAAGGACTCACTCGGCTTCTGTACGCAATGTCGTAACTCAGAAAGGCCGGCAGGGCGCTTGCGAGTGCCCTTGAAGGTCTTGATGAACACTCGGGCCAAATCTGCCCAACAGTATATGCTTGAGGGTGCCAGCTGATTCAGCCATGCACGGGTCGAACCATCCAGCATCATGGGCAAGTGCTTCATCACAATGTTTTCGTCGCCGCTGCCAATCTGTACTGCAACTCGATAGTCGTCCAACCACGTTTCAAGCTTGGACTCTCCTGTGAACTTGCTGACTCCAGCCGCCAACTCGAAGTTGGGGGGATATCGGCAGAGCGGATTACCCTGCTAAAACACTCGGGACCAGAAACGATGGTACCACTTCCACTCGGATGATCTCTGTAGAGACCATCTCCGTAAGCTCTGCCTCTATTGATCCTTCTCTGCGTGAGCACATCTCTCGCATCGAATCCTGGATTCCGCTCGTCACCGAATGGGCCCGGGTCATCATAGTGTCAGGACACATACGACCCGCTCTGCGGAGGAGAATGCACTCGGCGATGGTTGATACGTCCATTTTGCATCATGTTTTCATGTTGATATTTATCGCTTCTTTGGCTGTTATTTCACTTCACGGTACTATTCTTATGCCTTTTCTCTCTTATTTTGCAAGGTTTACATGAAGAGGGAGAATACCGGCAACTGGAATTCTAGCCTGAAAGTGGAGCAAAGTTGAGATACCTATTCTACGCAACTCCAAAGGCCGTGAAAATCAACGGGATTTTTTTTCCAAATTTATCAAAAATACTAGGCCGAAGAAGTGCAAGAGGGGCACCAGGGGGTGCCCACAAGCCTGCACGGCGTGACCACCCCCCCAGGTCGCGGCATGGGGGCTTGTGGGCAGCCCACTGGCCCACTGGCCCCCTCTTCCGCTATATGGAGGGTTTCGTCCAGGAAAAAAATCACAGAGGAGCTTTTTCGTGGTTTCGCCGCCGCCACGAGGCGGAACTTGAGCAGAACCAATCTAGAGCTCCGGCAGGACGATCCTACCGGGGAAACTTCCCTCCCGGAGGGAGAAATCGTCGCCATCGTCATCACCAACACTCCTCTCATCGGAGGGGACTCGTCACCATTAACATCTTCATCAGCACCATCTCATCTCCAAACCCTAGTTCATCTCTTGTAACCAATCTTCGTCTCCCGACTCCGATTGGTACTTGTAAGGTTGCTAGTAGTGTTGATTACTCTTTGTAGTTGATGCTAGTTGGATTATTTGGTGGAAGAGTTTATGTTCAGATCCTTGATGCTACTCATTACCTCTCTGATCATGAATATGATTATGCTTTGTGAGTAGTTACTTTTGTTCCTGAGGACATGGGATAAGTCATGCTAATAATAGTCATGTGAATTTGGTATTCGTTCGGTATTTTGATGTGTTGTATGTTGTTTTTCCTCTAGTGGTGTTATGTGAACGTCGACTACATAACACTTCACCATTATTTGGGCCTAGAGGAAGGCATTGGGAAGTAGTAAGTAGATGATGGGTTGCTAGAGTGACAGAAGCTTAAACCCTAGTTTATGTGTTACTTCGTAAGGGGCTGATTTGGATCCACTAGTTTAATGTTATGGTTAGACTTTGTCTTAATTCTTCTTTCGTAGTTGTGGATGCTTGCGAGAGGGGTTAATCATAAGTGGGATGCTTGTCCAAGTAAGGGCAGTACCCAAGCGCCGGTCCACCCACATATCAAACTATCAAAGTAACGAACACGAATCATATGAACATGATGAAACTAGCATGACAGAAATTCCCGTGTGTCCTCCGGAGCGTTTTTCCTCCTATAAGACTTTGTCCAGGCTTCTCCCTTGCTACAAAAGGGATTGGGGCACTTTGCTGCACCGTTGCTACTTTTGTTACTTGTTGCTTGCTACGAATTATCTCACCACACAATCACTTGTTACCGACAATTTGAGTGCCTGCAGATTTTTCCTTGGTGAAAACCACTTGTCAGATCCTTCTGCTCCTCGTTGGGTTCGACACTCTTACTTATCGACAGGACTATGATTGATCCCCTATACTTGTGGGTCATCAAGACTCTTTTCTGCCGCCGTTGCCGGGGAGTGAAGCGCCTTTGGTAAGTGGAACTTGGTAAGGAAACATTCATATAGTATGCTGAAATTTCTTGTCACTTGTCACTATGGATACTAATCCTTTGAGGGGCTTGTTCGGGGTATCTTCACCTCGAACGAAAGCACAAAGAGTTGCTCCTCAAGTTGCTGCACCTACTGAAAATATTTGTTTTGAATTTCCTTCGGGTATGCTTGAGAAACTGCTGGCTAATCCTTTTACAGGAGACGGAACATCACATCCAAACTTGCATCTGATCTATGTAGATGAAGTTTGTGGTTTATTTAAGCTTGCAGGTGTGCCCGAGGATGAGTTCAAGAAGAAGGTCTTTCCTTTATCTTTGAAGGATAAGGCGTTGACATGGTATAGGCTATGTGATGATACTGGATCATGGGACTACAATCGGTTGAAATTGGAATTTCATCAAAAGTTTTATCCTATGCATTTAGTACATCGTGATCGAAACTATATTTACAATTTTTGGCCTCGTGACAGAGAAAGCATCGCTCAAGCTTGGGGAGGCTTAAATCAATACTATATTCATGCCCCAATCATGAGCTCTCGAGAGAAATTATCATTCAGAACTTCTATGCTCGGCTTTCTCATGATGATCGCACCATGCTTGACACTTCTTGTACCGGTTCTTTTATGAAGAGAGATATTGACTTCAAGTGGAATTTATTGGAGAGAATTAAACGCAACTCTAAAGATTGGGAGCTTGAAGAAGGTAAGGAGTCAGGTATGAATTTCACTTTTGATTGCGTTAAATCCTTTGTTGAGACAAATACTTTTTGTGACTTTAGCGCTAAGTATGGACTTGACTCTGAGATAGTAGCTTCATTGTGTGAATCTTTTGCTGCTCATATTGATCTCCCCAAAGAGAAGTGGTTTAAATTTCATCCTCCTTTAGAAGTCAATGTAGTTAAACCCACCCCAGTTGAAGAGAGAGTCATTGCCTATAATGATCATGTGGTTCCCAGTGCTTACATTGAGAAACCACCTTTCCCTGTTAGGATAAAGGATCATTCTAAAGCTTCAACTGTCATACGTAGAGGCTATATTAGAACACCTACACCCCCTGAGCAAATTAGAGTTGAACCAAGCATTGCTATTATCAAAGATCTTCTGTCTGAAGAAGTTGAGGGACATAATATTCACTTCTGTGAAGATGCTGCTAGAATTGCTAAACCTCACGCTAGAGACAAACATAGGCCTGTTGTTGGCATGCCTATGGTTTCTGTTAAGACTAGCAAAAGGGCTCGTGTGTTGCAAGGGGAGAAAAAAATACCACACGCTTTTAATCTTTTTATAATCATTTTGATTTATTAAAATAATAAGCTAACTAACTAATGTAGTCAGTCCTATCCTATTTTGCTGAGAAATCAACCCGTCCATTGTTAATTCCACCATGATGAGAAATTGAGCGGAACAAGCAAAGCAAAACAAAGAGGCTACGTGAATTGATCAATGGACTGTTATCTTATTTCACTCATGGGGTAGAGAATGTGGGATCAGATGACAAACTGAAGGTGGTGTTCCATTCTCTGTCTCTACAACAATGCAATCTTACATTCAATACATTCATTCATGAGCAAACAAATCCCCACAAAACAAAATTTCTTGCCGGTGCTTGGCACACGGTTGGAGGCATGGGGAGGGGATCTCACCAGATGATGAGTTCCTGTCGGAGGAGGGGATACGATGAGGGGAGCAAGGGTTAGGCGCCTTTATCTGGCCATAAGGAGTCGTCGTTGTCGCGCCATAACCTCGGAGTTCTCCGTTTGAGCCATGGAGGTCCGCCTCCACCTGCAAATACTTCGCTCCGTCGTGCCTTATCCGCGCGCCGCCGCCGTTCTGCATCGAGCAGACGCATCATCCCCCGTCACTGTAGCTGCCGCATTGATTTGATCCAGAAGTTGTGCTCGAGTGCCGAAACGGGGGCAGCAAGCGGGCAGAGGTACGACCGCGGAGGCGGGTGGGTTGAGATCGACAGCAGTGGTCGTTGAGGTCGGCCGCGGCGGCGAGTGGTGTGGCAGGGGCATCGGCACAGGCCAGGGTGGACCAGGGTCGACGCGATGCGCTCGAGTGCTGCAACGGGGGCAGTGAGAGGGGAGAGGTACGGCCGCGGAGGCGAGTGGGTTGAGATCGGCAGTGGTGGCGGTGAAGGTCGGCCGCAGCGGCAAGTGGTGTGGCAGCGGCCTGGGCACAGGCCAGGGTGGCCCAGGGTCGACGGGAGGAGGCGATGCGTATGGGTATTATTTTTGCAGCGAATCGTTTTTTCCTTTTGCGTTGCAAATAAATGATGGACCGCGGGTTGAATAACAAAAATTACACGGACTTTTTTATAAAAATGTCGCGGTGGGTTTTCCGACGGAAGCAATAGCCGCTTTATTATTAGGTATAGATAGGAGTTCATTGTTATCATGGCTTATGTGACATGGGTGCTAGTGTTAGTGCAATACCTCAATCCTTATACGATGAAATCAAAGACGAGATTGCACCCATTGAGATAGAACCTATAGATGTCACTATTCAGCTTGCCAATAGAGATACTATCTGCCCTGTGGGAATTGTTAGGGATGTTGAAGTCTTGTGTGGTAAAACGAAGTATCCTGCTGATTTCCTCGTTCTTGCTACCGCACAAGATAGCTTTTGTCCCATCATATTTGGTAGACCTTTTCTCAATACCGTCAATGCTCATATTGATTGTGAGAAGCAAACTGTCACTTTTGGCTTTGAAGGTGTGTCACATGAGTTCAATTTCTCCAAGTTTGGTAGACAACCTCATGAAAAAGAGTTGCCTAGTAAGGATGAAACTATTGCCTTAGCTTCTATTGTCGTACCTCCTACTGATCCCTTAGAGCAATACTTGCTTGAGCATGAAAATGATATGCATATGGATGAAAGGGATGAAATAGATAGAGTTGTCTTAGAACAATATCCTATCCTTAAGAATAACTTGCCTGTTGAACTGCTTGGGGATCCTCCCCCACCAAAGGGTGATCCTGTGTTCGAGATTAAACAGTTGCCTGATACTCTTAAGTATGCCTATCTTGATGAAAAAGAGATATATCCTGTTATAATTAGTGCTAGCCTCTCAGAGCATGAAGAAAATAAGTTACTAAAAACTCTGAGGAAGCACCGTGTTGCTATTGGATATACTCGTGATGATCTTAAGGGCATTAGTCCTACCCTATGCCAGCACAAGATTAAAACTGATCCTGATTTCAAACCAGTTGCTGATCATCAAAGGAGATTAAATCCTAAGATGAAAGAAGTAGTGAGAAAAGAAATACTAAAGCTTCTGGAAGCGGGTATTATCTATCCTGTTGCTCATAGCGATTGGGTGAGTCTGGTGCATTGCGTTCCTAAGAAGGGAGGCATTACCGTTGTCCCTAATGATAAGGATGAATTGATCCCACGGAGGATTATTACTGGCTATAGGATGGTGATTGATTTTAGGAAGTTGAATAAAGCCACTAGGAAAGATCATTACCCTTTGCCTTTTATCAACCAAATGCTAGAAAGGCTGTCCAAACACACACACACTTCTGCTTTCTAGACGATTATTCTGGTTTCTCCCAAATACTAGTTGCACAATCTGATTAGGAGAAAACCACTTTCACCTATCCTTTCGGTACCTTTTCTTATAGACGTATGCCTTTTGTAACGACCAAACCTCGAAGGATTTGAGTCTCTGTGCTTTATTGTGCTAGTCCCTGGATCGACTCGCTAGCACACAGTATAGATGAAAACCAGATATAGCAAGTGCATCATTTATAATAACGTATGATCCAGAATTTATAAAATATAACAATCTGCATAGCACTTAGCTAGCTTTATTCTAATAAACAGCAGAAAAGTAGCAGAATAATAACGATGAGTCCCATCATAGCCCACTGGCGATGTTGAGTGAAGACTCGCGACCCTAACGGTACCTTACTCCTCGTCTGAATATCCTGCAACATGATACGTTGCAGCCATATAGGTCAATACTTTGAATGTATTGGCAAGTTACACAGGAAAAGAAATATAACAGACCTACATGTATATGCATAGTATAACAAGAGAAAGGTTGATGGTTATTTTGCAGAAAGTTGATTTTATCCTCATAACTACCTAATAGTCAACTTTTAATTTGTTTGCTACAATAACTCACATATGGTTGAATTGGCATCTCCAACTCCAACCTATCACCATTATTAAGTTTCCCATCAAATTTTATTAAGTGTGTCATCTGTCAAGATCATCCAACAACTGTAATGGCCTAGCTGCTCAAAATTGTCCATAACCGGGGACACGGCTAATCATGATTAGTTTATACACTCTGCAGAGGTTAGTACGCTGTACCCACTGGACCCAACCCGAAGATTGAGATGAAGTCTTTCAGAAGCAGTCACCTAGTCCCACAGGAGGCCCATCCCACCTATCATAGCTACATCAGCTGGCACATCCGGGTAAGGTTTCCACGACTGATCAACTAAGCCAGAGCCCATAATAGCCAGTGGTCGCACAAGGAAGCTACTAGTCACTAAGTCTGTTTGATCTTTTTGAACCTGGGCGGCATTCCACTTACATTCAGAGGGTAGAAACCATGATGTTCTTGAAACCACCCAGCAATACCATATCCGCCCAGAGGTGTATTATATCCTGAATTACTACTCAATTTATTTTGTAGTAATCCTACCATAAACTCAATGAATACAGAAACCAATCCCCATCTACATAGCATAGCAAAATATATCTAACACAATCTTCAATGACGAGGGGATATAGCTCAATAGCATAGCAATAATAATCTTCCTATACATGCATAATTTTCATAGGGTGGTATAATACTACATGCATAGAAAAATAATAGGTAAAAGGATGATCAACATGTAACTTGCCTTGATTCTGGTTCAGAAAGTCACACTCCTGACAATAGTTTGTGTCGCACTCCGCACAATCTACACGTTGCAAACAATCACACCAATCAATCACCACAATCACATAACACCAAATAAAACCATCAGCAATAAGACAACTTGTTTAAAACCAAAGCATAAATAGCATGGCAGCAGGCATAAAATCATCGACATGCTGATATGATGACAACGCAAAAAGAATCAACTAAACCGGATGAACGGTTTGCAAAATATGGCCTCCGGTACGTCTAAAATAAATCTGATTTAACAAAAAAAATTAATTTTCGTAAAACTGAAAACTACTGGTTCTAACATGTTCTACTCATCAATACGAGATCACGGGAAAAAGAATTTCCTGAATCGGAGTTACGAGTAAAAAGATAAACGCGTTTCAAAATTATACCGAGAATCTGACAGAATTAAAAACAGATGAAAAACAGATTAAATTTCGTCCTAAAGCTGTTCATCGGGGTTTGATGAAACGGCTCGTGCGTGCGTTCTCACCACGGACAGCGGGGGAAAACGGAACCGTCTCGGTGTGGTGCCTCCGATGGTGCTTCTCCGGTGGCGGTCGGACAAACTCCGGTGACGTGCGCAAACTCCGGTGAACGGCTTCGCGAACTCCGGTGGATGGTGAGGTGCTCCGGCGATGGCGGCTTCGGCATCGGCGCGGTGAGGGGCGGCTCCTCTGCGATCTAGGCGAGATGGGGTCTGGCTCAGATCGAAAACCAGCAGAAAGGAATTGGGACAAGGAAATAATCACGAGAGGGTCGGCTCCTGGACTTTTCTACTCGCGAGGAGGAGGAGTCCTGGCCAGACTCGGTCTCGGGAGGCTAGGAGCTGCGGGAGTCTGGCTCGGGACAGGGGAAACGAGGCAAGGGGTGCGGGACCCTCCTGTCGGCTGGGGGCGATGGGGCCTCCTGGATGCTGGCCTCGCTCGGCAATGGGGCGAAGCTCTCGCCTGGTCAACGCGGGCAGAGCCTGGGCTCGGTGGAGCTGGGCATTGCTGGCTCGTGGTGCACGTGGTGCGATGGGGCACAAGAGCGCTCGCTGGGAGCTGGCTCGTGCTGCTACGTGGGGTGCTGGGATATCTCCCAGTCCCAGGGGCGATGGATGTGGGGCACGTGGCCTCGGCACATGCGGGCAGGAGCCTGGCCGGGCTGGCTCGCTTAGGATATTCCTTTTGTTTTTGATTTCTAGGCCTCTTACCAATCTCTTGCAAAAGGATATTCCTTTTGTTTTTAACGATGACTACGAGGAAGCCTTCGAAACACTTAAAAGGGCTTTATTAACTGCACCTATTGTTCAACCACCTAATTGGAACTTGTTGGAATTATGCCCTAGAGGCAATAATAAATATAGTTATTATTATAATTCCTGTATCAAGATAATCGTTTATTATCCATGCTATAATTGTATTGAATGAAGATTCATTTACATGTGTGGTTACATAGACAAAACACTGTCCCTAGCAAGCCTCTAGTTGGCTAGCCAGTTGATCAAAGATAGTCAGTGTCTTCTGATTATGAACAAGGCGTTGTTGCTTGATAACTGGATCGCGTCATTAGGAGAATCAAGTGATGGACTAGACCCAAACTAATAGACGTAGCATGTTGATCGTGTCATTTTGTTGCTACTGTTTTTCTGCGTGTCAAGTATTTGTTCCTATGACCATGAGATCATATAACTCACTAACACCAGAGGAATACTTTGTGTGTATCAAACGTCGCAACGTAACTGGGTGACTATAAAGATGCTCTACAGGTATCTCCGAAGGTGTTCGTTGAGTTAGTATGGATCAAGACTGAGATTTGTCACTCCGTGTGACGGAGAGGTATCTCGGGGCCCACTCGGTAATACAACATCACACACAAGCCTTGCAAGCAATGTAACTTAGTGTAAGTTGCGGGATCTTGTATTACGAAACGAGTAAAGAGACTTGCCGGTAAACGAGATTGAAATAGGTATGCGGATACTGACGATCGAATCTCGGGCAAGTAACATACCGAAGGACAAAGGGAATGACATACGAGATTATATGAATCCTTGGCACTGAGGTTCAAATGATAAGATCTTCGTAGAATATGTAGGATCCAATATGGGCATCCAGGTCCCGCTATTGGATATTGACCGAGGAGTCTCTCGGGTCATGTCTACATAGTTCTCGAACCCGCAGGGTCTGCACACTTAAGGTTCGACGTTGTTTTATGCGTATTTGAGTTATATGGTTGGTTACGGAATGTTGTTCGGAGTCACGGATGAGATCACGGACGTCACGAGGGTTTCCGGAATGGTCCGGAAACGAAGATTGATATATAGGATGACCTCATTTGATTACCGGAAGGTTTTCGGAGTTACCGGAATGTACCGGGAATGACGAATGGGCTCCGGGAGTTCACCGGGGGGGCAACCCACCCCGGGGAAGCCCATAGGCCTTGGGGGTGGCACACCAGCCCTTAGTGGGCTGGTGGGACAGCCCAAGAAGGCCCTATGCGCCATAGGAAGAAAATCAAAGAGAAAAAAAAGGAGGAGGTGGGAAAGGAAAGAAGGACTCCACCCACCAAACCAAGTAGGACTCGGTTTGGGGGGGGGAGACCTTCCCCCTTGGCTCGGCCGACCCCCTTGGGGCTCCTTGAGCCCCAAGGCAAGGTTCCCCCTCTCCCACCTATATATACGGAGGTTTTAGGGCTGATTTGAGACGACTTTTCCACGGCAGCCCGACCACATACCTCCACGGTTTTTCCTCTAGATCGCGTTTCTGCGGAGCTCGGGCGGAGCCCTGCTGAGACAAGATCATCACCAACCTCCGGAGCGCCGTCACGCTGCCGGAGAACTCTTCTACCTCTCTGTCTCTCTTGCTGGATCAAGAAGGCCGAGATCATCGTCGAGCTGTACGTGTGCTGAACGCGGAGGTGCCGTCCGTTCGGCACTAGATCGTGGGACTGATCGCGGGACGGTTCGCGGGGCGGATCGAGGGACGTGAGGACGTTCCACTACATCAACCGCGTTCACTAACGCTTCTGTTGTACGGTCTACAAGGGTACGTAGATCACACATCCCCTCTCGTAGATGGACATCACCATGATAGGTCTTCGTGCGCGTAGGAAATTTTTTGTTTCCCATGCGACGTTCCCCTACAGAACTTGCCTTTTGAGATCATGTGTGATGCTAGTGATTATGCTGTTGGTGCTGTTCTAGGGCGGCATGGACTGCGTGCCACAATAGTACGGCCCGGAGAGGTGACGCAACAGCGATGCGCAGGTCGGTACAGCCACAAGGACGGCCTCGGGCGGCGGCAGAGACCGCGTGCCGCGTCACTACAGCCCGCACGGGCGGTGTAGGGGTGGCTCGCGGGGAGAACCACTAGGTGGCGACGCTGCGGCCCGATGGGGTGATGCAGCGGCAGCCCGTTGCTCGATCGGTGGAAGGGCATGCCGTACTCGGGGACAACCTTTAGAGGACCTGTGGAGGCGCATGCAGCCGGCTGATCAGGTTAGTCGCACCATACGGATGGAGTCGGTCGCGACGGGCGGGTGATCAATCGATCGCATGCGAGGTCGAGGGCGCTGCTCAGTGATGATGATGGCGTCGTGGACGATGAAGTGGGGTGCTCGAGCAGATCAAGGGGGCTGCGACCGATGGGGAACAGCGTGCCCAAGGCAGCCGACGCCCGAGCGCAAAACCTCGTGGCAACTGACAAGGGGCGGCGGAGACCCGAGCCAGAAAATCTCAAGACGACAAGGCCGCCCGAGCCAGGTAGACATCAAGCCCCAGGCAGCCGGCGAACGATGGCGAAGACGATAGGTGATGTAGGATCCTGATTGGACGCGGGCGATCACGACCGACGCGGAGCAACGGGCGGGCAAACGCGCGAACGACGACCGGGATAGGGCGCCGTGTCGTGCGAAGCCGCCGGGCTGCAAAAGTGGTCGGGGTTGCGCCATTGGCAGCGACGACAGGCGCAAGGCGACGGGCAGGCAGTCGCGCGAGCGACAACCACGATGCGTCACGTGGGGGCGCGAGGCTGCCAGGTCGAAGAATAGGCCTGGGTCGCGCCATTGTCGGAGTAGAGGCACGCAAGTGTCGACGGCGGCGACGGGCGACGCAACCTGATCTGAGATCAGAAAACCAAAAATAAAACGCCAACCAAAGCGTCCGGCGGAAGAAAGAAAAATTCGGATCAAGAGATCGAGAAAAAGACTTTCTAGGGCAGCCGGTCAACACGACCGACGGACGGACCCTAGGTACGGGTGATGCGGCCCCCGTGGGCGGTCATGGAGGCTGACCTGCCGAGGGAAACACGCGGGGGGGGGGGGGGGGGAAGCGGCGTGCGACGATCAGGTCTAGGAACTGGCGGCAAATACCATGTAGAGGGGAATAGAAGGATTGGTGGAATGGTTCATGTATTGCTTGAACCTCATGGGCGTATTTATAGGAGTACATGATCAACCTGGATACAAGACAAACCAGAATTATTCCTAGTCTATCTTATGTTTGCTAACTAATAATGATACTCAACGGCCCACACCTTCGAGTATTTTTTTAATGGGACACACCTCCGAGTATTAGTAGGGTTAAGAGCATCTCCAATAGATGATGTATATTTTGATGCTTCAATCCGGTGGTGGTCCAAATTTGGAGCACCAAAAAGTGCTATTTACATCTTCAAAAAAGGCCCAACTTCAACAGATGGTCCAAAACGGAGATGTAAAAAACGAGCAAGTCCAACAAATGGTCCAAAACGATTACTACTTCATCTCAACATAGTTCAACATCAAATTCAACATATTTTCATACATAAATTCAACTACTAGATGAGACTACTCCTCGTCGTCGGAGCTGCGGGGAGCGGGAGACGTCATGCGACATGGAGCGGAGGCGAACGGAGGCGTGCGGTGCAGGCGGGGCGCGCGGAGGCCAGACCAAAGGCGGATGCCGCCGGAGAGGAGGAAGACGTGGTCGGGGCGGAGGCGACCGGAGCGGGGCGGACGGGGTCGGGACTGAGGGAAGGCGGACGGAGGCGGAGGCGACCGAAGAGGAGGCGGGCGGGGTCGGGGCGGAGGCGTCCGGAGCGGGGGCGGACGTGGTCATGGCGGAGCGGAGGCGGACGTGGCGGGGTGGAATCGGAGGCGGGGGATTGGATCTACGGCGAGGCGACATCGGTGAGCTGCGGCGAGGCGACGGTGGGCGGGAGGAAGAAGTGGGGGGAAGCAAATGAAGAATGGTTGGTGGTTGGCGCGCGGCCGCGGTTTTTACATCTCCTGCCTTTGGAGATGTAAATTTGCACCGCGAGGTGTTGAAATTTACATCACGAGGAGGCAGAGATGTATTTTTTTCATATGAACCATTTGTTGGAGTGTTGTTTTTTTGCTTTAAAAGATCCAAAAGTTAGTTATTTTTACATATGGGCTCTATTGGAGATGCTGTAAAGAGGATGTCATTTTTTTGGTACGCGGCTGTAGATGCTCCACGTATAGCTGGTCAAACAGGCCGGCCCGCCATGGGCCAGGCACGACACGACTTAAACGGGCCCGTGCGAGGCACGCAGCACGCCTCGGGCCGTGCCTGGGCCTGGAGGCTGGGCACGTGGGCCGACACGACACGACACGACCCGTTTATTTTTTATATATTTTTTTAATATATATATACATAATATATGGTCCAATAGGTTAAAAAATAAACCCACGAGACTAAAATATACGGTCGAGCGTGCTAATCGGGCCAACATGCCGGCTCGTTTAATAATCGTGCCGTGCCTAGAGGCGCAACCCATGGACTCACACGACACGACCCGATTAGTAAATGTGCTGTGCCTAGAGGCGCAACCATGGACTCACACGGCACGACCCGATTAGTAAACGTGCCGTGCCGTGCCGACCCGTTTGGCCAGGTAGGGCTCTACGCAACAAAATAACGCCTACTTTGTTTCGCGAAAGAAAGAAGGAGAAATAGAACGCCTACTTACAGTCCGGACCCACAAGGTCAACTACGACGAGGGCCCCAACCTAAACGATCCGGCGAAGTGGAAAATTTTGACTAAAAGCCAAACTAATTCACAAAGTGAACTACATTTTAAAAAAAATCACCCAACTGACCTTTTGTGTAACGTCTTTGTCTTAGACGCCACACTACACTGGGTGACGCCCGATACTAGGTTGTGTGACGCCTGAGACCTAGTGTGGCGTCTAAGATATAGACGTCACACTACACTGTGTGGCGTCTAAGACTAAAACGTCACACAGTGTAGTGTGACGCGTGACTGTCGAATATCACATAAAAAAATCAGTTGAGTGAATTTTTTTCAAATGTAGTTCATTTTATGAAATACTTTGCCTCGTGGGTTAAATTTGTCAATTTTTGCCGAGTAGGACAGAACAGCACCAACTCAGGTAAAAAAAACTCATGTAAAAATAAAAACAGCACCAACTGCCGCTGAGGTCCTGTCTGTTTGTACCTTCTCTTTTTCTGCTACAATCGATTTCCTTTTCTTTTTCTGCCACAATCGATTTCGGCCCTGTTTGTTTGAGAAGTCCTGAGACTTTTTTTAGTCCCAACTTAAAAGTCCCTAGTCCCTATCCGTTTGTTTCCAGGGACTAAATAGGAACTAGAGGTCATTAAATGACATGTAAAAAGACCATGTTATCCTTAGTAATGTAGTAGTAGTTATTAAATTACATGCTAAAAGTAGGGGCATTGTTGGAAAAAGTGCCAAAAAGTCCCTCACATAGGTACTTCAAATAGTCCCAAACACCCCACTTTAGTCCCTAAAAGTCCTTCCTGTTTGTTTTACATGGGACTTTTTAGGACTTTTTTTTAATCCCTACATCAAAAAGCCCATGGAAACAAACACCACCTTCCTTTTCTCTCACCTCGCATCAGGCTCAGATCCGATAGCCCCCCCGCCTCCAACCCTGCTGCGCCCAATCGGAATGTAGCTCTCTCCCAGGTCCGATCCGTTCAGCAGTAGCATTTTGTTCGCCCACTGATTTAAACTTCCCGGACTTCTTTTCCAGATCCGGGTCGTGCCGGTCCTAGTTTGGGTGTTGAATATTGGTGTTAGCCAATGCGTTCCTTACTTAAGCCGATTATTAAGGATTTGGTTGCTTCTTGGTTGCTAGATCCGTGTGAAGGCCTACCTCTTCGGTCAGTGCTGCGGATTTTTCTCTCTTTTATATATTCTATATATATAACTCAATCAGTAACAATTGTTGCTTACTTTGGAACATATCTTCTTGGGATTACCTCATTAGCAACTTCTTGTCAATCTGTATTGCAGTTTCTTTATCTATTTTCTAAAATTTCTTTAGAAGTATATATTAGAGTGTGCGCTCCGCTTCATTGCATATTCGCATGGGATTGGTTACTGCATATGTGTGGTACGAGTGAATCAAGAGCCTTTTAGGCTTCGATGCAGTTGGGAGTACACTAGCATGTGATCATGTTTAGGTGACTGGGCTGAACTCTTCAGTTATATGCTCAGCTAAAATTGGAACGGTTGGATATAATTGAAGACCTTTTCTGTTTCTTGATTGCGTGGTAACTGATGAAGAGCCTTGGTTCAAGACAAGAATGCCTGCTGCAGTTGAGATATCCATGCCCTGTTGATGTGCGGCTAATATTCTGCTACTGAATTACATTCGTGAGAGGGTAGTATATATCTCGGGTGCAAGTATAATGAGCATTGAATCTGGTTTTCTTTTCCCTTGTAGCACAGTTGACCAGCCAATGAAGAGGAAGTTTATTAAGCAGAGCAGAAGAATATAGTTAATGGTTCCTGGATGAGAAGTGGAAATGCTACTGGCTGTGGAAGGAGGAGGTTTTTTCTCATCGTCAGCTTCAGGATACAGTCATGGCCTTGCTCTTTTGCTGCTTGGACGGAAAGAAGAAGAGAAGCCTGTCAAGGTATCGCCATGGAATCAGTATGGACTAGTCGACGGGGAAGCTGAGCATGTGTATCATCTGGCTTCCACAAAAAATCAAGCTCCCCGTAAATGTGCTCCCTTCGTCTGCTTCGGTAGCACTGCTTCGGAGCTCGAAGGGGTGTATCCTGCGAAACTGAGTTCAAGCAACTCTTTGGACTCTTTGGAAGAGCCATCCCGTTCAACAGAGAAGAAGGTTACCGCTAATGGTTCCATAACTGGAGATGAGAGAAAAGGTTGTCTTAAGAGCAACTCAAAAAGGGATTCGTCGGAGCATTCTATATTGGCGAGTGAAGGTGAAGAACCACGTGAGTCACTGGAAGAGGTGCAAACCTTGAAATCTGGTATGGAACGGAGAAAAGTTCAATGGACTGATACATGTGGAAAGGAGCTTTTTGAGATAAGGGAATTCGAAGCCAGGTACAGTCTGAAAATTATATTTCCTTCTTTCATAATTACCAGCACAGAAATAGTATATTCTCGTTTGTCTATTTGTAGATGATTACAAATTTTGGCACATTTCTAGAAGCATTTCACTATTGGTGCTATAAGTTGTCTACCTTGGTGTAGTTGTACTTTGCAATTAAGTTTTTTTGATAAAGGGCGCTTTTATTATCTCAAAATGTAGCATCAAGCGGATACAAAACATTATGAGTAACACCCGGCCTCTGCAAATCTAGGATGCACACAGCCAAACCTTAAAGTCTGCCAACAACAGATAAATAAATAAAACAAAACCGACATATCGGCAACAATAGAGTCCTATAGACCGGCACTATGCCTATGTCGAAGGACCACCGAAGGTGGTGGTCCGTTTATGCGAAGGTTATGTTCCACCCATGTTGGGAAAAACCCTCTGTAGCCACCTGCTCCAATCGCGTACACCCCGACTTGAACAACGATTGGTACTCCGGTCGTTGTAGCGTAGACCACATACGAAGCAATTGCGTACATCGGAAAATAACCCGCTGAAGAGATGCATTTTATCATTAGAAACCATATCATTTCTACATAGCCAAAGCGACCAACTTAAGGCATACTCTCCCACCCTTCTCATCGTCTTGAACCTATTCGGAATACCATCCAACCAACGACCAAAAAATATTGGCAACACTTGTAGGTGGGTATAAATTTGACGCTATTTGGATGACTGACCACGTAGAACGTGCAAAATTGCAGTGGAAAAATAGGTGCTTGTTTGTCTCGTTATGAGTACAAAAACTTACTCCCTTGCCAGTTGCGTCGTGCGAGGTTATCTTTGGTTAGCACAACTCCTCTACGAAGGTACCACATGAAGATTTTAACTTTTAGTGGGATCTTCGACTTCCAAATATTTTTGTTATTACTCACCGGTACCCCAGAATGCGTGAGCGCACGATACATAAAGTCCACTGTGAAAGACCTTGATGTAGTAAGGTTCCAGTGGAATAGATCCCGGCCTTGTGTCAAGTTAATCGAATCCAGTCGGGACAAAAGATTATGCCATGACACAAGACGGGGGCCAATCAAATCCCGCCTGAACGAAAGATTCGGCGGAGATGAACTGAGCACCTGCGCAATAGTATTATTCTTATCGCGAGCATTGACATACAAGGCAGGATATTGTTCTCGGAGACTTGCATTGCCTAGCCATATGTCTTCGCAGAAATGAATTTCCGACCCATCCTTTATCGTAAAAGACCCAAAGTGAGAAAGATGCTTCTTTGCCACCATTAGGCCAACCCAAAAGTGTGAGTCTCCAGGTTTCCAATATGTCTGAGACATTGCCTTTTGGCCTAGATATTTGTTGCGCAACATGGTTTGCCAAACACCATCCTCAGTAAGAAGTTTGAATAACCATTTACTGAGTAGGGCCTCATTCTTACCTTTAGGTCATGAATTCCAAGCCCACCTTGGTCTTTTGGCCTACAAACCATGCTCCATTTGGCCAATTTGTATTTTTTCTTTTCACCATCTCCTTGCCAAAAGAATCTGGATCTAAAATAGTCCAGTCTTTGTAGAACCCCCTTTGGGAGTTGGAAGAAAGAAACATATAGAGAACCATATTTGTGAGGACAGAGTTATTCAGAACCAACCGTCCTCCAACTGAAAGCAACTTGCCTTCCCAACTACTTAAGTGTTTCTCTAGACGCTCCTCTACATACTTCCACTCCGCAATCGTGAGACACCGGTAATGAATTGGAATTCCCAGATACTTAATCGGGAATTGGCCATGTGCACAACCAAACAGGTCAGCATAATCTGCCATCGCCTCAACGGCTTCTCCGACACAGAAAATTTCCCTTTTATGAAAGTTAATTTTGAGACCTGACATTGGCTCAAACGCTGAAAGCAAGAGTTTAAGGTTTCGAGCCTTGTCCAGGTCATGTTCCATACAAAGAATTGTGTCACCGGCATATTGCAGAATAAAGAGGCCACCATCCACAAGGTGTGGCACTACTCCTGCAATCCGACCGTCCTGCTTTGCACGCTCAATCAAAATAGCCAACATGTCAGCAACAATGTTAAATAACATTGGGGACATGGAGTCACCCTGCCGCAACCCTTTTTTTGTCTGAAAGTAATGGCTTGCTTCATCATTGACTTTGATGGCCACACTACCTCCAGTTACAAAATTTTGGATCCACTGGCGCCATTTATCTGAGAAGCCTTTCATTCGTAGGGTCTGTTGGAGGAAAGACCATTTGAAATTGTCATAGGCTTTTTCAAAGTTGATTTTGAATACTACTCCACTCATGTTTACTTTTGTGAAAATCTTGAAGCTTACATTAAGGAGGCATATGGGTCTAAACTGTTGGATCCGTTCGGCCTCCTTAATCTTCGGCAATAAGACAATGTCACCAAAATTAAGTCTGAATAGATCAAGTAGGTCGGTATGAAGACAATTGAACAATTCCAAAAGGTCAGCCTTGATGATATCCCATAAATTCTGATAGAATTCCACGGGGAAATCATGAGGGCCTGGAGCTTTGTTGTGTTCCATTTGGAACACCGTCGCTCTCACATCCTCTTCTGAGAAAGGTGCCGTGAGGATATCGTTTTCTTCGGATGTGACTTGTGGGATATCATCTGTTCGAGTCCCGTCAAGGGTGAAGTTCCCTTCAGGCGACGCTCCGAACAATGATTTGTAGTATTTGGTGATATACTTTTTGAGCTCCTCCTGGCCTTCGATCCATCCCTCATCTTGTTGGAGACTGTAAATACATCTCTTCCTATGCCACCCATTGGCGATCAATTGGAAGTATCTTGTATTACTATCACCCAGCAAAATGAAGTCAACTTTGGATCTCTGGTAGTATTTGATTTCCTCTTCTCGCAAAAGCCGAGCAACCTTCTCATTAGGTTGATTTTTCAATTCAATTTCTTGTTGTGATAAGTTGCACGTCTCTGCAATCTTATCGAGGTCGTCAATAATGGTAGAGAGCCTTTGTTTTTCTTTTTTATGTATCCCATTGGTGTGTTTCGCCCATCCAGTGAGGTGTTTCCTCATGGCCCTTATTTTAAAGTTCCATCTCTGAATAGGTGTGTGGCCAATCGCGAGCCTCTCCCAAACATTCTTGATTATATCTATAAACCCTTCCCGATGTAGCCATCCCAATTCAAATTTGAAAGGGCGATGGGCCAGTGGGTTCGTAGAATTAGAATCAAGAATGAGGGATGCATGATCCAATAATGCCTCGATATGCTCTAGGGCTCGTACAGTGACCAAAGGAAATTTTATTTCCCATTCGGTGTCCATGAGTACCCTGTCGAGCTTCTCGTATGTTGGCACTAACAGATTAGTAGCCTAGGTGAACTGCCGCCCTGACATACTGACCTCTGGAAGATCCAAACTGTCTATCACAGCATTGAATAGGAAAGGCCAATGAGTGTTTAAGCGGGTTTTTTTTCTTGCTGGTACCTAAGAGTATTAAAATCCCCTCCAATAAGCATTGGATACGGGTTATCCTTAGCTAGGTTTACCAATTCCGTAAGGAAAGTCGATTTATGCTCATCCTGGGCAGCCTCATAGACAGCTACCAAAGTCCATGTGAAATTGTCGTCCCTGTTTCTTCGGTGAAATTTTATATGAAATTCACCTACTGAAATGGCCAACAAGTCCATGACTGAGGTTAGTATCCCAAGAAGGATACCTCCTGACCTTCCAGGAGCTGGTAGACTATGTCATGTGTAGTCGAGACCACCTGATAGGTGATCGAGGACATGCGGGTGAAAGTCAAACTTACCAGCCTCGGAATTTACCACAAAATCCAATCCATATTCCCGAACACAATCATTGACGTGTTTATGTTTAGCGAAGTCTAGTAGACCTCTGCTATTCCAAAACATGCCTCTCATGTGGAAACTCGTTTGGTTGTGGAGTTCTTCGCCTTCTTAGGCGGTTTTTGTTTCTTTTTAGAGGAGTGCGATTTAGATTTCCGCGTGGACGCTGTAAAGTCACAAAACATGGACCCAGGTCTTGTGTCGTCTAATCCAACCTCGGTAACCTCACCAACCAAGTGAGAAATTAGCGGACCATCATATTTGGCATCCGCTTTTCATCCCCCTCCTCGGTTTCGGGGTTCGGTATTATGATACTACACTTCGGAGAACCCTTTAAGCGATCGATCTCCATATGTTTAAGTACCCCAACCGATAGATTAATTTCATTATTATTCTTTCCCATAGATACACCAACGTTCTTTAAGCTGGAAGAAACGCGGGTATCTGAAAAGGAAAGTAAAGATTGAGCGGTGGAGGTACCTATCGTGGGGTCCAAATTCATCGAAGCCTGGCGGCGCATCGCCTTTGCGAGGCTATGCTCATCGGTTGGAGAAGAACCATCAGCGGAGAGGGGATGACGGTTTCTACGTCGAAAAGGCGTAACCAGCCCTCCAGACATAGTACCCCTTGGTGTCGATGATGGAACCATAGGCGATGTTGTCGGTGAGGGTGACGGGGACCGAACTGTCTTAGAATTTGGTGAAGAAGGCCTTGCGCTGGGTCCGACCTGGACAACCGCAACGGGTGCGGAGGTAGACCCAGCCGCACGCTCCGCTGCTGGGCCTAGTGGAACCACGGCAACTGCTGCGCGAACTGGAGACTCATGCAATCGTGTTGTCGAGGTATCCGGCATCGAGCCGAGACGAGCGTTTCGGGCGGCTGGCGGTGTCGCCCGGCCCATAGCCGGCTGCATGGGTGCCCGAGTGGCATCCGCTGGCTGCATGTGCACCACGCGCTCGTGGGTATCCGCCCCCCACACAGCAGCTGCTGCATGCAAGGTCCGGCGGCCAGGGGACGTCCCGGTGCAGCGGCTGTCTGCATGTGGCATGCATCCATGCATTGTGTTTGGTGTGCTGCGTGGAAGTGATCAGTAGCAACTGTGGACTGTCCATCCTTTGCCATAGCTCGCACATACATGTCCGCCTGCGTAGATGCCTTGTCCGAAGGAGCAGCAGTAATACAAGCCGTCTGCATAGGAACTGTAGACGCTGAATGAGTTATAGGCGCCGTTTTTTCACCTTCTGCTTGCACGTTTTTTGCTCTCTTACTCGCATCTTTGTCGGGCATGTCCTCATCTTGGTTAGCACCATCATCATGTCCGTTGTCATGATTTTCCTAGATCCTAGGAATAATGTCATCATCAGGGACAAAATCATCGCCCTCCAGTACAAACCGAAATGCATAACCCCTATAGCTTGACATAAACATCCAGCGAGTTGAGGCTTCGTCTGAATCATCACTTTTGACAAAAATATCCAAGGAGTGAACAGCCACCTGGATCTGCACAATGCCGTGTCGACGCAAACATATCAGGTCATCCCACTTCCCACAAACTAAGGAAATGGCGGAGGGGTGGTGGGACACCAGTTACATGTACCCAAACAGTCTGTAGAGGAAGAAGAGATGGCACCTCCTCGACTTTCCACTCACTGAAAGAAATCTTAACGTCCTGTGATTTAACATTGTACTCAAAATCTGCCACACGCTGCAACAAGTTGACTTACGGAAAAGAAACCAAGAAAGTATTTTCCCCATGAGGCACTGCTTCCCACTTCCACGAGGTCTGTACCGAGGCTATCTTGGCGACCTCGGCCAGTCGGCCTCCACCACCGAAGTGGACAAAGTTCCACCTGAAATCGTTACCAAAGCTGCCGGCAGAGTAGGGGGTGCAAGATGCTCCTTGGAAAGAGAGTCCGGTAACTGAAGGAACATCGCATTCACTAAACCACATCCATCGAGCATGGCGCTGGGTCTTGGCTGCTTGAGAACCGTACAACGGTGCATATGGTGTTTGTCACTGTTGCAAATGTGATAGTAATGCACTACTGTACATTCCTTGGAGAGATGCTCATTTGTCCTACATTTGAAACACCATAGCCCTGTCTTTTTACCTCTTGGTGGTTGCGCAGTAGTGTCAACTGAGCTGCCGTCATTGCAAGAACTTCTTGAGTTGCTTGTGCTTGAACAAGCGGAGCTGACAACATCGGTGCCGGCGGAAAGGCCGACGAAGGGTGCGCAGTCGGGGGGAACAGCAGCAGCACGAGCGGTATTACGACGCACCCCCCCCCCCCCCCCCCCCCCTGCGTTTATACTTCTGACGGCGACCGGCCGGAGCTTCGGTCTTTGGCTGGCTGTTAGCACCGAATCTGCCCGGCGGCGGCGCTGTGCCCTGCTGGGCCGAAACCGGAGGCGCCCCAAAGCGAAGTGGTCCGGCTGCCGCTCCAAAACCATTAGCGGCGCTAGGATTCAATCCGAAAGGAGGCGCTGGTGTAGCCCCCTTAGACGGGAGGCCATTCCGGCCAGCCATCGATGGTGAGGGCTTCCGGCGAAATGCTTGTGCGTACGAAGACGGCGGTGGTTCGTGGGACGATGAACCGAGATTTCCTGACGAAGTGCTAGGGCAGATCGATCTCCTGTACCGGAACAGGTCTGCCCTTCGTAACGTTAGGCCCAGACGTAAGGTCTGCTTGGCGATCCCCACATCCGGCCCGGGAGCCTGCAGACGTGAGCCCGAGGTCAGCGTTTTTTGAGTTTCCTCGGGATCAACGCCTACCGTAGACTGCGCTGCCGTTTCTTCCGATTGACCCGGGGCAACTGACGAAGACGGGCCTGCCGCGGAGGTCGGCATGAACGCCGCGAGCGCCACCGGCGGCGTGATCCTGGGTCGGGGAAGAGGTCCCTTCCATGGCCTGATGCAGACTCTGCGGCGAGGCCCCGCCGGCGCTGGCGTCGGCCGAGACATGGCCGGGGAGGCATCCGAACAGCCAGGCAGCTGCGCGGGTGTCTGGCCAGCCGACGATTCCAGAACTCCTGTACTAGCTCCTCCTTAGATTTCTTCCGACGAGACACTGAAGACCATTGGGCATTCATCAACATCGTGATCAGCTTGGGGAAGAACCAAATTGGCTGCCAGTATCGCAGTCTCCTCCGCATGTGGCTGCTCAACTTCCTCGTCGATGGTCAGCGGCTGGAAGCGCGACCCCGACACCGGCGATGTCGCTGTCGCCCCCGGTGCCAAGGTAAGCCTGCGTCGTGCCGGTGGAATTCGATGGCCAACGCGGATGACACAATCCAGCAACACCATCTCCAGTCCGGGCATGATCCATTCCTTCTCCCGTAGAAGTCTTCTCTCGACGATATTGCCGCCATCATCTCGAAGGAAGAATAAATTGTGAGGTTGGTCGAGGAAGAGAGAACCGGGGCGCCAGTCAGGCCTGCAGTTGGGAGGCGCCGACGAGAAAGTCGCCGACCACCACAGGGGCGGGCGTGGCCCCGGGGGTCTCACCACATGGCTTTTCTGGAGTAGAAGAGTAGATGACGTGCCAATGCGATAGATAACTTTGCTATTAAGTATCGTACTCCATCAACTATCTGAAAAGTACTTCCACCTTTGTTCCGATTTACACACATTTATTTATATGATGAACCTCCTCCATGTTGATAGAACTGATAGGTATTTATTTGTGTTTGTTGGAATTAATGTGAAGGTCAGTTTATTACCTCGACTGCTCATTGCCAACTTTTCAAGCTTATTGATTTTCTAACTGCAATATGTATTGAGCATGGGTACTTGTTATAGCCATAATATTTTCTGAGTACTGAATGATCATGTTTCTTTCAACAGCGATGGAAGTTTGTCAGATGATGAACTGGAAAATGAGGGTTTCAGGAAATGTGAGTGTGTGATTCAGTAGATTGTTTTCGTCTGCCATTTGAAACGATGGATAGCTGCAGCTTTTCTGCTAGGATATGCTTACACTGGGGCTTAAAGTTAAACAAACAAAGAATGATCCTGTGTGTATTTCCTGTTAGCTAGCTTGCACGGTAGGGTTGCAGTTTTGATGCCCGCTGTATCATATCATGATTTGACCCATTTATTTATTTTTGCCAACTTTTCCTTCCTCTGTGTTCGCATGCTCCAGGTTGTAACATATAAGGCTGCTAGTGTTTTCAGTTCCAGGGATGTTGATTCCTGCCTTTTCTTTTTTGGAAGCCGCTACATAGCGGCGCCGCATGGGCGTCTTCCGATGCGGCGGTTTACCTTACTAGTAACCATGCACGTGCATGCGAACGTGTAACCATAGGACCGAAGAATGCATTTTTTCACGATCTTTACTTCATGTTTTCACTAAAAAATGCGTATTGACAGTTGTATTGCCTTGTATACATGTAGCCCATTCCCTGTCTCAATGGCCAAGTAGATACGGTTATTAGAGATGACAAAACCCTGATTTTTCTTATAAATATTGAATAAAAAATAATAATTATGAACTACACACGCTTTTGAACCGGCACTATGGTTGACATACATATATACAACTTCTCAATATATTTAAATTTAAAATGATTTAATTTAGAAAGTCTCTGATATGAATTTAGCATAGTGCAGAAAATATACACATGAAACATTTTATTTATTTGTAAACCACAATGTCATAGTTTACATCGAAATTATCAGCTTTCTTTTCTTGCAAGGTATAAATACTATAGTAGCAGTATATATATACATGTTTGATGATTGTTTCTTCTTCCAAATCAGCATCTCCCATTCTTCACAACCTACTATACAATGGAAAAGAGTCAGTAAGAAGTTCTAGAAATAAAAAAGATACTCCAAATTCACGAAAGAGTTCATAACAAAAACACTCTAGAAAAGAAAGATCAACAAGCCCTTGTGCTTTCTGGAATAGACTGGATAGACTGGATAAAGTAATATCTTGTGCTTTCTGGAATAATGTCTTGGGTCAAAATAATTGATGCACACATATCGCACAAGTCTATATATTGATGTCATCATGAGATTTTACTGAAATATTTGAAGCCAATTGCATGTACAATATCAATAGGGGAAATCCATGACCTATGTGCAGAAACAACATTTGGTAGTTGCAGAAGTTAGATCATTCAGAGCTTTTATTCTAGCATGCTAACTGATAGGTCTTGCACACGGAATTTAGTCACAACAACATTCATTCCATACAAATGTCGTTAAGTATTACTGTATTAAGAACTATAGAAATGTATTTTAAGACATCAGGATCAGAAACTATACCTGGGATGCAGATTTGTTAGGTGACGCCTCCACGGCGAAATCATAGTCTCACACTCTCGCTACTTCCCATAAGATCCATAATTCAGCAAGGACTTCAGTCTGTTAGTTGTGGCCTCAAAGCCTATGAACATATCTACTAACAATTAACTAAATTCATGTTAACAAAAGAAAGTTACCCCAAACAAATGTGTAGCCGTCTTACATCTCTCTCAACAGAACTGAAGTGCACATGTTTCGTCTCTAGCAAAATATCTTCCTTGTTGTATTTGTTCCATTCTGGACTTCGTCGGTTTCAAAGGTACGAACAAAACAACTGTAAAAAAATAATGGCGGCACAAATGATGATTCACCATCTACATATTATAAAGAAAAAACGAAGGAGAGACAGTGGCGACATGTCGGATGCGGGATGTGGCCAACTTGGATAAGTCATCATGCAACCATGGGGCATGGTTAGACAGCAAGCCCAGGGGCCGGTGCCATCGATCGGGCAGCCTATCAGTGATAGCGACTTACTTCCATGTTAGGTCGTCCGTTTCACACATCTGGATGCAAGGAGCACCGCTATTGGGTGGTTGAATGTAGGGATCGATGGCGTCCTACGTAAAGTGAGGCCCGGATGTAATCTTAAATAAATCCATCTGCACGTCAACTAAAATCAGTTCCCAAAAAGATAAATCAAAGTTTAGATAGAATAAACAAATACTGAAATAGACTGGTCGCACCGAAACTTGCTATGAACAAAAAACATTAAGAGACTTTCTTGATAAGGTAATAATGGTGTAGAACAAGATAGAGATATTGCACGTCCTAGCTTGAACAACCAATTCTTACCAGATCTAAATACCCTTTTGATAATCAACTAAACCTAGGAACAACAACTAAAGGATATTTGGCCACTAATAAATACAAACTAAAAATCTAATAAATGAGTACATGACAAGGTGTAACCTTGAAGAAGATGCTAAATCAGATGTGAAACAACGCCCTGTATCCTCTGTACAACACAAAAATTCTGTAATAGTCACGTAGATAAAATATCAAACACTTGGTGTGCAAAAACAAATATCGTTAACCATCAGTTTCTGCATATTCATAAGGATATATAAGTTCAATCAGTCTCTACTTCCGATCATCTGATAATCCCTGTGATATGAATGGTTGAACTCTTTACCTTGCCACAGTAGTTCCAGATGAGCAAATAGTTAGCAGTGGCTTCATGCTTTCATGCCTGTCACTCAGCTAGTCATACTTAAAGATATAAATTGTAGATAAAGTGCATCCCATTCCACTCGATTGTCATCCTTGTCCCTGAAATTGACATAAACAAACCGCATTTTCAGATTCACAATTGTACTCATCTAGCACCTCTCTGATTCAAAAGCTCGCATTATATTTGATAAGACATAACGTTTCTCATCATATAAGGTCTCTTTGAACTTCAGGTACTGTGATGGTGTAATTCCGTCGACTTACACACTACCTGAATGTTCTTTGACGTATTCCAAGAATACATGATTTATTCAAACACCAGAAAAATACAATACCAGGAAAGCAGAGTACGTAGTTCTGGGAATCACGTTACCACTGGGAGGCCCGTGCTAGGAGAATGGGTGTACCTCTGTAAATGCCCAAGCAACAAATATGCAAGCAACTCTCGATCTGGACGCGGCTATGATGGCATGCCTGGTGGCGGCTCTTGACCCGGACGCGGCATTGACGGAATGCCTCGGCGGAGGCTCTCGATCCGGTCGCGGACATCACTCGCACTTACCAATGATGTTGCAGCTCAATTGTCCCCTTGGAGCCTGGCCACCAGGAAGCACAACGCTGATCTTGTACGGTTCATCGCGATCGGCTCGGCCGATGGCTGGCCGTAGAGGCTGGAGATCAGCTTGGCTACCACATCTGCGAGATCGAATCTCAACCATAAAATCCCAAATTCAAACCCGCGATTCGGAAGGCCAAGATCCGGGAGGGACATAAATAAGGAAAAACTTCGTTCATTACTCACCGGGGCTTCCAGCAGCGGTGCTGGCTAGATCGTCGACGACCATGAAGTTGGAGCGCAGGACGGAGGAAGGAGGGGAGCAATAGCGTGTGCGCGATGCGGCTTGGCTTCACCTCGTTGTAGATGGATGCGAGGTTCCATGGCGCGTTGGATGCAGCGCCACCGTTGGAGGCCGCCGCCACCATGCGACGATGAGCCCGTGAGACACTGCGGGCGACGGAGCGAGGCGAGGGGGTCAGAGGTGGAGCGAGGGTTTGTTTTTTTACTGGCATGATTTTTTTTCTGGCCGAACAAGTACGACGCGGTTTGGCAGAGTTTTCGTCCGCCTCTGTAAAATGCTAAACGTACTTTTGGTGGGTTAGTTGTTAATCTTAACGGTTAGTATAGATGAGTTGGTTTGATCGTAAGGCTCTAATGGTTTGATTCTTTTCTGTGTACATTAGACAGTGTGTGTTTAGAAAAGAAAATGTTGGATTGTTTAATAGTAGTATAGATGCATGTAAGCTAATCCATCAATGTGATATTAGCATAGATTCTTTTAATGTTGAATTTTTAAAAAGTTTTACCTCTTGAACTATAAATCCAATTGATGATCAGTTTTCACCGTTAGCTTTCTCGCAACGAGATCCTCAAAACTAGATCCCATGTCGACATGTTTTGATAACTTCTTTTTTCATCGATAGTTGCCAGATTATTATTATTTAGTTGTTAGATTATGAGACACTTAGTAGCCACATTTAATTAACTTAGTTGTTAACTTGGCAATTGTGTGTATAGATTTTTGTCAACTACGCTTGCTTAAACCCGACGATCGTGTTTGACCAATGATTGTTGTCTTGTAGCAATTTTCATTATACATGATATAAACGCATGTCATAGGTTTGGTTTGCCAATTTAAATATGTCAACTTGTCATATTTACATACAACTTTGCTAGAAAAATATTTTGTGTGTTTGCTAGTTTAACTATGTCGACTTGTCATATTTACTAACAATTACCAAAAAAAGATTTTTGTGGTCGTTGATTTTAAATATGCTGAGTTGTCATATATTTACACGTTATTGTTTTAAAAATGTTGTTTGTGCTTGCTCGTTCGATTATGTCGAGATGTCATATTTATACGCAATTGTCAAATAATATGACGATTAAGTTATTTTTTATCAGACAAGTAAGTACTTACTAATATGACAAGTACGTACAACAAATGTGGTAAGTATGAGAAAAAAAAAGTTGTCGAAACATGTCGACATGGGATCTAGTTTTAAAGATTTCGTCGAAACAAAGTCAACGACGAAAACGGATCATCGATCGAATTAACGGTTTTAAAGATAAAACTTTTTGAATTTCGATCATTTAAAACGAATCTGCATGCATGCATGACGAAAAGTGTGCAAGCCGTCGCACGCTAATAACAATATACGACGCAGTTAGTTAGATTTTCCCTTCTTTTTTAGCTTTGCTCCTCACATGTTAAGCGGAGGCTTGTTTCGGTATATTCACGTCCGTATGTGGCATGTATGGGCTGTAGGTAGACGTACACAGCCGTCACATCCCTCCGTCTTGGACCTGGCCCATTTTTTTTTGAAACATAAAAAAAATAGATGCTTCAGGGATGGCAAAATTGACCTCTGGGGGCGAAAGAACTCACAAAGTGAACCTGAAGAGAAAAAAATTCACCCAGCTGACCCTTTCGTGTGGCGTCCGACACCTAGACGCCACACTACACTGTGTGACGCCTAAGACGTCGGCGCCATACGCGTGTCCACGCTGGCGTAGCTGGCCCCATCCCCAGGCAGTGCGACGCCTAAGTCTCAGGCGTTGCACCCTCTATAGTGTGGCGCGAGCGCTTAGGCGCCACACTATGACTTATCCAGCCACGGGCCAGTCCCCTCCCTCACCCCCTCCTCATTCCCCTTCACTTCACAACTCGTGTTCAAGTCTTTCCCTTCCTCAAATCCCTCTTCAAGTCAGCACATCTGAAGGTTTGGACCGGACATTTGTTGTCCAATCCCTCCCTAAGGTAATCCCTTCGATCCCCTCCTTCTCATTCAAACAAAAATCTCTTTTGGTCACTTTGTTGCAAATTTAAGGAAACCCTAGTTTTTCATGAAATGTGGGATGTACATGATATTGTTGTATTTGTTTGTATGTTAGGATAAGGGGTATGATGGGGTTAGGATTAGGGTTGTTTGGATGTTTGCATTATGGTTGTATTAGAGTTAGGCTAGGGTTAGGGTTAGGGTTATGGATGTTTGAAAGGTAGGAATATAGTTTATTTTTATTAAGTAGATATTGTAGTATTTGGATGATTGCTTATAGTAAATATTGTATGTTGTGTTATTTAGGGATGGGAAGAACATCATATAGACAAGGATGCCTTTTAAAAATGCAATATTGATCCGGACCCGGATGAGCTTGACATGGTGTTCGATTTCTGTCCTAGCTATGTTGAATTATTGGAACAAGTCCGAAAGGATTTGAATTGGATGGACCCTAGTGATGTAGTTGAATTTGATGGTAGGCATAATGTGGGATTCAGAATGCACATTCGTTGGAACACCATGCGTGTCAACTCCGAGCAACGTTGGCTTGCATACAAGGATACGGTGGCCGAATCACTAGACAAGGCTCTAGAGTTATTTGCCATCAAAACAAATGTTCCCAACTTGCACTTGGATTTGAACCGGGTTGCCTCTCCGATTGGTGAAGCAAGTCCTTCACGCATCAACGAAGAGGCCAACATTGAACCTCTTTCAGCACAACAATCGAGTATCCAACATGAACCATTGCTAGAGGATAATGATGAGCACGATGATGATGAGAATGATGGTACTGTTCTCCATGACAACAGCCTTGGTGATTTGGACAAATATAATTTGCAAGAGACAATGGACCATTCTATTCCGTACTCACGTGGCTATGCATCCGAGTCGGACGATGAGGGTCCCGATGAAGAAGTTGATGAGGAAGAGTTCACGTCAAAGGAGGCTGAAGCTTTCACGAAGGTATTAGGGCGGGATTACCGGACACCATTGTTCGAGGATATTAGCCTTGCGGATGAAGCCGTGGTTGACGGAGGCGGAGGCATATTGTTTGGAGTTAGGCCACCTTCTCATCGGGACAAACATGAGAAGAATATTATTTTGCTGGGGTCAAAGTTTCAAACATTCCTTGAACTGAAGATGTGGTTGGATGAATATTCTGCTACGCATTATAGGCCACACAAAGTTGTTCATTCAAACATGAAGCTGCGTTACACGGTTGCATGTGAGGATTCAGGGTGTCCTTGGATTGTCTGTGCAAGACCATGGAAAGGAGGGCCAGGATGGAACATTGTCAGTTGTATGCCTCACACGTGTTGAGGCAAGAGGGTTGATGGCAAGCTTTTGTCGCAAAACCATAGACAAGTCACCTCTGAGTTCATCGCTTATAGGCTTTCCAACTCCATCTCCTCTCTTCCTACAATGCATAGAAAACGTACAAGACCTTGTGAAAGCCCTCTTTCACTACAAGGTGAAATATGGGAAGGCATGGAAAGCGAAGCAAGCCGTATTCAAGATGTTGTATGGTCATTGGGAGCAAGCATACAACCGACTACCTAGGTTGTTGGGAGCTATTGCCACCACTAAACCAGGCATGGTTCATGTGGTCGAGCCGTATGGGGAGAAAACAAGGATTCACAATGGAAAGAGGGTCCGCGTATTTGGCCGTGCATTTTGGGCATTTGAGCAATGTGTGAGGGCTTTTCAGCACTGTCGGCCGGTCATCTCAATCGATGGCACGTTCTTGACCGGACAATTCAAGGACACTTTGTTGGTTGCAATAGCAAGTGATGCCAATAACCGGTTGATGCCTTTGAATCTTATATATTGTGTTATATTGAACTCCACTAGTATGTATATGTGCTACAGTTTTCAGCATGCCAGAAGGTGTGGCGCCTGAGCCCTAGGCGTTGCACATGTCACCAGAGTAACAGAACATTGACACTTCAGATGCGAGTAGGTTGAACATGTGTGGCGCCTAAGCCTTGGGCGCCCCACATGTGAAATTGCTGGCAGTAAAAATGCCAGTAGGTTGAACATGTGCAACGCCCAAGGCTTAGGCGCCACACATGTTAAACCTACTGCCATCTCTTGTTTTCCACAACACTTGTGCACATTGATTCACATCATTCCATATAGATATTCACAACACTTCTGCACATTGATGCACATCAATTCACACAACTTAAAATACTCATATAGACACAATTCATAGCATTAAAACACAAATAGTGTAAATGGTTCACAACACCCACAAATAGTGCAGATGGTTCACAACACCCACAAATAGTGCAAATGGTTCACAGCAACCACAAATAGTGCAAATGGCCACAAAGTACAAATGGTTCACCCAACTACTTGAGGCCTCGTCCCCTCTTAGAAGCTAGCTTCTTCTCACAACAGGCTCCGGTTCATCCAACTCATCGTCATCGTCATCGTCATCCTCATCGCCCATACTTCTCATCCTTGACAGACGCGAGCCCCCGGCGACCGGGTTCTTTCCTTTGTTCGCATAATCATCCGATGAGTACCACTTAAATTCCTTCCTAGGCTTCAACATGTAAGCGGAGCGTTGGAAAGCCTTCAACATCATTTCGTCCTCAACCTATTATGCGAAAACGATATCGTCATACATATGAAGGTTGAAAGTGCACAATGTATGATGGCTATGCATACCTCTGGAGTGTCAACATCATCCTCTAAATGAGCTCCCGAGGTAATGTCACCATCGTCCATACGAGCTCCCGAAGAAGTTGAATCGTCCAGAGTATTTCTTTCGGATGAACCGGATCTCGAAGGTTCGGAATATTCAGGGTCACGGCAACCTAAAATGTTGGATAGGCGCCGCAACTTCTTGCCCTGTTTCTGTTAGATTGAATGATAAATGAGATATATAAGGTACCGTATGTTGCATTCGTCGACAAAATCTGAATAATGACACAACACCTTCATGAAAAGTCGAAGTGCAGATTCTCCCTTTTTTCCTCCAGGTGTCTTGTCTAGAATAGCTTCGGTTGCATCAGCTTGTTTCTTGATCTCTTTGCGCTATGACACAAGAAAATTACATGTAAGGCAAGTGCATATTGTTGGAAATATGCCCTAGAGGCAACAATAAAATGATTATTAACATATTTCCTTGTTCATGATAATCGTCTATTGTTCATGCTATAATTGTATTAACAGGAAACAGTAATACATGTGTGAATAAATAGATCACAATGTGTCCCTAGCAAGCCTCTAGTTGGCTAGCTCGTTAGTCAATAGATGATCATGGTTTCCTGATCATGGGCATTAGATGTCATTGATAACGGGATCACATCATTGGGAGAATGATGTGATGGACAAGACCCAATCCTAAGCCTAGCACTAGATCGTATTGTTCGTATGCTAATGCTTTTCTAATGTCAAGTATCTTTTCCTTCGACCGTGAGATTGTACAACTCCCGGATACCGTAGGAGTGCTTTGGGTGTATCAAACGTCACAACGTAAGTGGGTGACTATAAAGGTGCACTACGGGTACCTCCGAAAGTGTCTGTTGGGTTGGTACGAATCGAGATCGGGATTTGTCACTCCGTGTGACGGAGAGGTATCACTGGGCCCACTCAGTAGAACATCATCATGAGCTCAATGTGACTAAGGAGTTAGTCACACGATGACGTGCTACGGAACGAGTAAAGAGACTTACCGGTAACGAGATTGAACAAGGTATAGGTATACCGACGATCGAATCTCGGGCAAGTTCTATACCGACAGACAAAGGGAATCGTATACGGGATTGATTGAATCCTTGACATCGTGGTTCATCCGATGAGATCATCGTGGAGCAAGTGGGATCCACCATGGGTATCCAGACCCCGCTGATGGTTATTGGCCAGAGAGGTGTCTCGGTCATGTCTGCCTGTCTCCCGAACCCGTAGGGTCTACACACTTAAGGTTCGATGACGCTAGGGTTATAGGGAATTGTTATACGAGGTTACCGAAAGTTGTTCGGAGTCCCGGATGAGATCCCGGACGTCACGAGAAGCTCTGGAATGATCGGGAGATAAGGTGGGCCAAGTGGGGGTGGGAACCAGCCCCTAGATGGGCTGGTGCGCCTCCTCACTCAGCCCATAGTGCAAGGGAGAGAAAAGGGGGGGCAAACCCTAGGCCAGGTGGGCCTAAGGCCCACCAGATGGTGCGCCACCCCCTCCTCCCCCTTCTGGCCGCCACACCTCCCATCTGGGGGGCTGCCGCACCCCCTAGGGTGGGAACCCTAGGGGTGGCACCCCCTCTCCCCTCCCCCTATATATATCGGGCACTTTTGGCCATTGGGACACACGGTTTTCCCTCTCTCTCGGCGCAGCCCCTCTCTTCTTCCTCCTCCTCTCTGCCGGTGCTTAGCGAAGCCCTGCCGGGAGACCTCGTCTCTCCATCGACACCACGCCGTCGTGCTGCTGGAGTTCTTCCCCAACCTCTCCCTCCTCCTTGCTGGATCAAGGTGCGGGAGACGTCACCGGGCTGCACGTGTGTTGAACGCGGAGGTGCCGTAGTTCGGCACTAGATCGGAATCGCTGCGAGTATGACTCCATCAACCGCGTTCTAGCAACGCTTCCGCTTAGCGATCTTCAAAGGTACGAAGATGCTCTTACCCCTCTCTCGTTGCTGGTCTCTCCATAGGAAGATCTGAATATGCGTAGGAAAATTTTGAATTTATGCTACGTTACCCAACAGTGGCATCAGAGCCAGGTTTTCTATGCGTAGATTCTATGCACGAGTAGAACACAAAAGTTGTGGGTGATGATTTGTCAATTTGCTTGCCGCTACTAGTCTTATTCTTTTCCGGCGGTATTGTGGGATGAAGCGGCCCGGACCGACTTTACACGTACACTTACGTGAGACTGGTTCCACCGACAGACATGCACATCGTGCATAAAGGTGGCTAGCGGGTGTCTGTCTCTCCTACTCTAGTTGGATTGGATTTGATGAAAAGGGTCCTTATGAAGGGTAAATAGCTTTGGCATATATCATTGTGGCTGTCACGTAGGTAAGAAGGCGTTCTTGCTAGAAACCCAAATCAGCCACGTAAAACTTGCAACAACAATTAGAGGACGGCTAACTTGTTTTTGCAGGGTTTGACATGTGATGTGATATGGCCAAAGTTGTGATGTTGCATGTATGATGTATGAGATGATCATGTTATTGTAATAGGTTTCACGACTTGCATGTCGATGAGTATGACAATCGGCAGGAGCCATAGGAGTTGTCTTAATTTATTGTATGAGATGCAACGCCATGTGCTTACTACTTTTACTTCATTGCTAACGGTTAGCTATAGTAGTAGTGATAGTAGTAGTTGGCGTGACGACTTCACGGAGACACGATGATGGAGATCATGATGATGGAGATCATGGTGTCACGCCGGTGACGATGATGATCATGCGATGCCTGAAGATGGAGATCGAAAGAGCAAAGATGATAATGGCCATATCATGTCACTATATGATTGCATTGTGATGTTTATCATGTTTTACATCTTATTGCTTAGAATGACGGTAGCATAATAAGATGATCCCTCTTAAAATTTCGAGAACGTATTCCCCTAAGTGTGCACCGTTGCGAAGGTTCGTTGTCTCGAAGCACCACGTGATGATCGGGTGTGATAGATTTTAACGTTCGCATACAACGGGTGTAAGCCAGATTTACACACGCGAAACACCTAGGTTGACTCGACGAGCTTAGCATGTACATACATGACCTCGAATACAAGAGACCGAAAGGTCGAATATGAGTCGTATGGTTGAATACGATCAGCATGAAGTTGCTCACCATGGTGACTAGTCCGTCTCACGTGATGATCGGACACGGGTTAGTCAACATGGATCATGTATCACTTAGATGACTAGAGGGATGTCGATTTAAGTGGGAGTTCATACTTAATTTGATTAAATGAACTTAATTGTCATGAACTTAGTCTAAAAGTTGTCTTTATAAATATTGTAGATGTCCAACGTCAACCTCAACTTCAACGCATTCCTAGAGAAAAACAAGCTGAAAGATGATGGTAGCAACTATGCGGACTGGGTTCGCAACTTGAAGCTCATCCTTGAAGCAGCTAAAAAGGCTTATGTCCTTAATGCGCCGCTAGGTGACCCTCCCGCTCCCGCAGCAGCCCAGGACATTCTGAACGTCTGGCAAACGCGGAGTGATGACTACTCTCTGGTTAGGTGTGGCATGTTATACAGTTTAGAAACGGGGCTCCAAAGGCGTTTTGAGCAACACGGGGCATATGAGATGTTCCAGGAGCTGAAGCTTGTTTTTCAAGCTCATGCCCGTGTCGAGAGATATGAAGTCTCCGACAAGTTCTTTAGCTGTAAGATGGAGGAGAACAGTTCTGTCAGTGAGCACATACTCAAAATGTCTGGGTTACACGGTCGTCTGACTTCACTTGGAGTCGAACTTCCGGATGATGCTATAATTGACAGAATCCTCCAGTCTCTCCCACCAAGCTACAAAGGCTTTGTGCTTAAATACAACATGCAAGGGATGGAGAAGACCATTCCCGAGTTGTACTCGATGCTCAAATCTGCAGAAGTAGAAATCAAGAAAGAGCATCAAGTGTTGATGGTCAACAAGACCACTAGTTTCAAGAAAGGCAAGGGTAAGAAGAACTTCAAGAAAGACGGCAAAGCTGTTGCCGCGCCCTGTAAGCCAGATGCCGGGAAGAAGAAAAAGAATGGACCCAAGCCTGAGACCGAGTGCTTCTATTGCAAGGGAAAAGGTCACTGGAAGCGGAACTGCCCCAAATACTTAGCGGACAAGAAGGCCGGCAACGTTAAAGGTATATGTGATATACATGTTATTGATGTGTACCTTACCAGCGCTCGTAGTATCTCCTGGGTATTTGATACGGTGTTGTTGCTCACATTTGCAACTCAAAGCAGGAACTGCGGAATAAGCGGAGACTGGCCAAGGACGAGGTGACGATGCGCGTCGGGAATGGTTCAAAAGTCGATGTGATCGCCGTCGGCACGCTACCTCTGCATCTACCGTCGGGATTAGTTTTAAACCTTAATAATTGTTATTTAGTACCAGCTTTAAGCATGAACATTGTATCAGGGTCTTGCTTAATGCGAGACGGCTACTCATTTAAGTCAGAGAATAATGGTTGTTCTATTTATATGAGTGATATGTTTTATGGTCATGCTCCGCTGGTGAATGGTTTATTCTTGATGAATCTCGATCGTGATGTTACAGATATTCATAGTGTGAGTACCAAAAGATGCAAAGTTGATAATGATAGTCCCACATACTTATGGCACTGCCGCCTTGGTCATATTGGCGTTAAGCGCATGAAGAAGCTCCATACTGATGGACTATTAGAGTCTCTTGACTTTGAATCATTTGACACATGCGAACCGTGCCTCATGGGCAAGATGACTAAGACTCCATTCTCAGGAATAATGGAGAGATCAACCGACTTATTGGAAATAATACATATACTGATGTGTGCGGTCCAATGAACGTTGAAGCTCGCGGTGGTTATCGTTATATTCTCACTCTCATCGATGATTTGAGTAGGTATGGGTATATCTACTTGATGAAGCACAAATCTGAGACGTTTGAAAAGTTCAAGGAATTTCAGAGTGAGGTTGAGAATCAACGTGACAGAAAAATTAAATGTCTACGATCTGATCGTGGAGGAGAATATTTGAGTCGCGAGTTTGGCACACACCTAAGGAAGTGTGGAATCGTTTCACAACTGACACCGCCTGGCACACCGCAGCGCAACGGGGTGTCTGAACGTCGTAATCGCACTTTATTAGATATGGTACGATCTATGATGTCTCTCACCGACTTACCGCTATCATTTTTGGGATACGCATTAGAAACTGTTGCATTCACTTTAAATAGGGCATCGTCTAAATCCGTTGAGACGACACCGTATGAACTATGGTTTGGCAAGAAACCTAAGTTGTCGTTTCTTAAAGTTTGGGGCTGCGATGCTTATGTGAAGAAACTTCAACCAGAAAATCTCGAACCCAAAGCGGAGAAATGCGTATTCATAGGATACCCTAAGGAAACTATTGGGTATACCTTCTATCTTAGATCCGAAGGCAAAACCTTTGTTGCCAAGAACGGATCCTTTCTAGAGAAAGAGTTTCTCTCGAAAGAAGTAAGTGGGAGGAAGGTAGAACTTGATGAGGTAATTACACCCCCTCTCGAACAGGATAGTAGCGCAGCGCGGGAAGCTGTTCCTGTGGCGCCTACACCGACTGAAGAGGAAGTTAATCATGATGATCATGAAGCTTCGGATCAAGTTACTACTGAACCGCGAAGGTCCACAAGGGCACGCTCAGCACCAGAGTGGTACGGCAACCCTGTGATGGAAATCATGTTGTTAGACAACGGTGAACCTTCGAACTATGAAGAAGCAATGGCGGGCCCGGATTCCAACAAATGGCTTGAGGCTATGAAATACGAGATAGGATCCATGTATGAGAACAAAGTATGGACTTTGGTGGACTTGCCCGATGACCGGCGAGCCATAGAAAATAAATGGATCTTCAAGAAGAAGACTGATGCAAACGGTAATGTAACCGTTTACAAAGCTCGACTTGTCGCAAAGGGTTTTCGACAAATTCAAGGAGTTGACTACGAAGAGACTTTCTCTCCCGTAGCGAAGCTGAAATCATTCTGAATCATGTTAGCAATTGCCGCCTTTTATGATTATGAAATTTGGCAAATGGACGTCAAAATAGCGTTCCTTAACGGGAACCTTAAGGAAGAGTTGTATATGATGCAACCAGAAGGTTTAGTCCACCCTAAGGGTGCTAACAAAGTGTGCAAGCTCCAGCGCTCCATCTATGGGCTGGTGCAAGCATCTCGGAGTTGGAACATTCGCTTTAATGAGGTGATTAAAGCGTTTGGGTTCATACAGGTTTACGGAGAAGCCTGTCTGTACAAGAAAGTGAGTGGGAGCTCTGTAGCTTTCCTCATACTATATGTGGATGACATATTATTGATGGGGAATAATATGGAGATGTTGGAGAGCATAAAGGCCTATTTGAACAAGAGTTTTTCAATGAAGGACCTTGGAGAAGCTGCATACATATTAGGCATCAAGATCTATAGAGATAGATCGAGACGCCTCATAGGTCTTTCGCAAAGTACATACCTTGACAAGATATTGAAGAAGTTCAATATGGAAAACTCAAAGAAAGGGTTCTTGCCAGTTTTGCAAGGTATGAGATTGAGTAAGACTCAGTCGCCGACCACGGCAGCAGATAGAGAGAAGATGAGTTCTGTCCCCTACGCTTCAGCCGTGGGCTCTCTAATGTATGCCATGCTGTGTACCAGACCTGATATAAACCTTGCCATAAGTTTGGTAGGGAGGTACCAAAGTGATCCAGGCATGGAACACTGGACAGCGGTCAAGAATGTCCTTAAGTACCCGAAGAGGACTAAGGAAATGTTTCTCGTCTATGGAGGTGACGAAGAGCTCGTCGTAAAGGGTTACGTCGACGCTAGCTTCGACACAGATGCGGATGACTCTAAGTCACAAACCGGATACGTATATGTGTTGAATGGTGGGGCAGTGAGCTGGTGCAGCAGCAAGCAAGAAGTCATGGCAGCATCTACATGTGAAGCGGAGTACATACCTGCTTCAGAAGCGGCTCATGAAGGAATTTGGATGAAGGAGCTCATCACCGACCTTGGAGTGGTTCCAAGCGCGTCGGGTCCTATGACACTCTTCTGTGATAACACTGGAGCCATTGCCATAGCCAAGGAGCCCAGGTTTCACCGGAAGATGAAGCACATCAAGCGCCGCTACAAATCCATCCAGGACCATGTCCAGAGTGGAGTGATAGATATTTGTAAAGTACACACGGATCTGAATATTGGAGACCCGATGACTAAACCTCTTCCACGAGCAAAACATGATCAACACCATAATGCTATGGGTGTTCGATACATCACAATGTAACTAGATTATTGACTCTAGTGCAAGTGGAAGACTGTTGGAAATATGCCCTAGAGGCAATAATAAAATGATTACTATCATAGTTCCTTGTTCATAATAATCGTCTATTGTTCATGCTATAATTGTATTAACAGGAAACAGTAATACATGTGTGAATAAATAGATCACAATGTGTCCCTAGCAAGCCTCTAGTTGGCTAGCTCGTTAGTCAATAGATAATCATGGTTTCCTGATCATGGGCATTAGATGACATTGATAACGGGATCACATCATTGGGAGAATGATGTGATGGACAAGACCCAATCCTAAGCCTAGCACTAGATCGTATTGTTCGTATGCTAATGCTTTTCTAATGTCAAGTATATTTTCCTTCGACCGTGAGATTGTACAACTCCCGGATACCGTAGGAGTGCTTTGGGTGTATCAAACGTCACAACGTAACTGGATGACTATAAAGGTGCACTACGGGTACCTCCGAAAGTGTCTGTTGGGTTGGTACGAATCGAGATCGGGATTTGTCACTCCGTGTGACGGAGAGGTATCTCTGGGCCCACTCAGTAGGACATCATCATGAGCTCAATGTGACTAAGGAGTTAGTCACACGATGACGTGCTACGGAACGAGTAAAGAGACTTACCGGTAACGAGATTGAACAAGGTATAGGTATACCGACGATCGAATCTCAGGCAAGTTCTATACCGACAGACAAAGGGAATCGTATACGGGATTGATTGAATCCTTGACATCGTGGTTCATCCGATGAGATCATCGTGGAGCAAGTGGGATCCACCATGGGTATCCAGACCCCGCTGATGGTTATTGGCCAGAGAGGTGTCTCGGTCATGTCTTCCTATCTCCCGAACCCGTAGGGTCTACACACTTAAGGTTCGATGACGCTAGGGTTATAGGGAATTGTTATACGAGGTTACCGAAAGTTGTTCGGAGTCCCGGATGAGATCCCGGACGTCACGAGGAGCTCCGGAATGATCGGGAGATAAGGTGGGCCAAGTGGGGGTGGGAACCAGCCCCTAGATGGGCTGGTGCGCCTCCCCACTCAGCCCATAGCGCAAGGCAGAGAAAAAGGGGGGGCAAACCCTAGGCCAGGTGGGCCTAAGGCCTACCAGATGGTGCGCCACCCCCTCCTCCCCCTTCTGGCCGCCGCACCTCCCATCTGGGGGGGCTGCCGCACCCCCTAGGGTGGGAACCCTAGGGGTGGCACCCCCTCTCCCCTCCCCCTATATATATCGGGCACTTTTGGCCATTGGGACACACGGTTTTCCCTCTCTCTCGACGCAGCCCCGCTCTTCTTCCTCCTCCTCTCTGCCGGTGCTTGGCGAAGCCCTGCCGGGAGACCTCGTCTCTCCATCGACACCACGCCGTCGTGCTGCTGGAGTTCTTCCCCAACCTCTCCCTCCTCCTTGCTGGATCAAGGTGCGGGAGACGTCAACGGGCTGCACGTGTGTTGAACGTGGAGGTGTCGTAGTTCGGCACTAGATCGGAATCGCTGCGAGTACGACTCCATCAACCGCGTTCTAGCAACGCTTTCGCTTAGCGATCTTCAAAGGTACGAAGATGGTCTTACCCCTCTCTCATTGCTGGTCTCTCCATAGGAAGATCTGAATATGCGTAGGAAAATTTTGAATTTATGCTACGTTACCCAACACATATGTGTACTAGCGTTCATACTTAACATAGGGGAGCACATTTACCACAAAGTTCAGGATAGGGGCGAAAGAAGTTTGGTACCCTTCGCGAATTAGCCTGTTGTATTCGTTATGGGCAAGTGCATCATACTCGGTGGGTTCTTCCAATATGTCCTCCTCGTAAGCCGACGGACAAATCTCGACGCGAGTACTCTCCTGAAACCATCTTACGTAGTTGTTGAACGCAAGGGGAGAATGGTCGCGGGGCTGGGTTCCTTGCGTACTCATAGCTGCCTCCACACTTTGCTCGAACATGATGACATAGTTCTTATGATGCTTGTGCTAATCCTTGATCTTTCGCTGCCTCCTCCTATCCAACCTGCTTTTTACAAAACTCATTATTAGCTTGCTCAACACTAAACTCAAACATACTTCTTTATTGTCCATGCTTTGTTACCTATGAAGTTGTGGGTCGGTGTCCACCCACTTCGGCGGGTGTGGCTGAAACAACCCAAATTGATGCATCACACGATGTGGGAGATGAAACTCAACCGCCCAATTGCATATAAGTGGACAACGCATTAGCTAAAGATGTTTTCCTGCAGGCATATTGTATTGAGCTGAAACGTGTGTGCATCACCAAAGCTTGGCCCGGCACCATATGGCTGCCATTCCACCTACAACACAACATAAAAGGCACAATTTATTTTCCTCACAACAAAAGCTGGGAGTCAACTCTGAGGTGTTTACCTGCTCGGTGGTAAGCGAATCCATCTCATTCGTGTATTGCTTGTACAATAGATTCACATCGCTCGCCACCTCCGATACCACGACCCACTTGTAAGCCCAGGTAGGAAGCCGTACAGGGTTGCCGTGGTCATCCCATGCCTTCCACGTTGCGGCTTTAGGGCATCCAACAGGAAGGCGTTCCCAGCTCCATACTGAAAATAGGAGCATACAACCACCAATTCCACTGTCCTTTGTGGACCTGCGACAAACATCGTCCAACTACAAGTAACAACAAACATGGATCAGTTAAGCAGAAAAGTATAAAACTGAACTTACTATTAACAATTTATTACCTGCCGGTACAAGTAGGCCAGTGCGGCCGACCCCCAACTGAACTTGTTGTCAAAAACAATCAATGCCTTCAGCCACATCCATGGAGCATTCTTGCCAGTACCGTCAACGAATATAGTCCTAGAGATCACATACCACATGTACACGCGAGCATAAGTCTGGATCACCTCGTCATTTGCGTCCTCAGGACAATGAGCAAAGTTGGCAGCAATCCAAGTAAAAGAAGCGCCAACCGGGACTTTGTCTTTCTTCCCTCCATCTTCTACCTCCGGCTCTGGAGGTGACATACCAATAAGGGCCTCCATTTGGTGCCGCCATCCCTTAGAATCAGTGCTCATACAAAGAGGCTTCGCCTCGATCGGAAGTGCGGTGATCATGGAAACATCTTGAAGAGTCACTGCCATCTCTTCGGTCCTGAGGTGAAAACTATGGGTCTCCGGCCTCCACCGATGAGTAAGCGCACTGATTGCCGCAACGTTCAGGTTGGGCGTTGACCGACTCACAAGCTGAATGAATGGAAGGAGTCCTGTCATCTCGATATATGGTGTGTACCTCTCATCGTACGGCATGACAGTCGATGCCCCGTGAGACCGAATCTTCAAGGGCATAAGCTTCTGCAAACATAGAGGAGTGATATGATTATAGTTTCATCTTATTAAATAAATACATGATTTTTGAACATATGGTCTACTTACCATTTCCTTCTCCGACATCAAATAGGCCCGTTGTTCAACGTCATACACATCATTCAAAAGCCACACCATCCAACATATCACAAAAAATACACTTATGAATCCTACATATCATTCAACTTATGAATCCTACATATCACAAAAGGCACACCACACCATCCAAAAGGCATCATTCATCTTATGAATCTTATATATAAATCCTACATATCACAAAAGCCACACTACACCATCCAAAAGGCATCATTCATCTTATGAATCCTACATAACACAAAAATACACTTAAAAAATACTACATACAACTAACTCCTCATCTACATAGGACTAACTCCACATCTACTTATGAATCTACATAGGACTAACTCCTCATTAAAATCTACATAGAACTAACTCCTCAAATCCAATTAAATTATGGATCTCAACCTAACTAACCCAAATCTGAAAAATACCCAATGCTATTTGGATAGATAGATGGGAAACGGAAGAGATTACCTCGTACACAAGTTTGGGAGATCAATCCACGGAAGAAATCACCAGATCTGAAGCATTTAGAAGAGGGGATTCGGATGAGGAGAAGAGGCAGCCGCCGGTTTGAAAACAGAAAGGGAGGGAAATGGGGAGGGGGCTGCCCGTGGCTGGATACGTCGGCGCCACACTGTAGAGGGTGCAACACCTGAGGCTTAGGCGTCGCACTGCCTGGGGGTGGGGCCAGCTGCGCCAACGTGGCCAGGTGTGTGGCGCCGACGTCTTAGGCGTCACACAGTGTAGTGTGGCGCCTAGATGTCGGGCGCCACACGAAAGTGTCAGCTGGGTGAATTTTTTCCTCTTCAGTTCACTTTGTGAGTTCTTTCGCCCGAGAGGTCAATATTGTCAATTTTGCCTCCAGGGATGTCTGTTTCCTGTTAGCTAGTTTGCACGGTAGCATGCTCCAGGCTGTAACATATAAGGCTGCTAGTAAGTGTTTTCAGTTCCAGGGATGTTGATTCCTGCCTTTTCCTTTTTAGCTTTGCTCCTCACATGTTAAGGTCCTGTTTGGAAGCACTCGGATTATATAATTCAGTTTTTGTAATCTATTATGTCTCCAAACAGCATAGATTATGAAGTAAATTATAAAAACTAGTTGGACGGATTATTAAAAACTTAAAATCTACTATACCCTAGCTAAAATTAGATTACGGATTGTTAATGGTCCATTATCCTTGTAAAGTTGAAGATAATTACATTCCTACCATCATCATTCTCTTTAAAAAAAAGAAATGGCAGACAGGTCATTATGTCATGTAAAATCTGAATTACAATTTATATAATCTCACTTCCAAACATGTTCACCTAGATTATTTTTATAAACCAGATTATATAATCAATTGTGGTTTCAAACAGGGCCTAAGTGAAGGCTTGTTTCGGTATATTCACGTTAGTATGTGGCACGTATGGGCTGTAGGTAGACGTATACGACCGTTACATCCCTCCGTCTTGGACCTGGCCCATTTTTTTTCAAACATAGGATTTGAACCCCCAACCTCTTGGCTTTATTTTCCCCCGGGGTAACCAATTAGGCCAGCAAACTTATTGTGCTTAATTACCTTTTTTATTCTGGAAAACTGCTAGCGACGAGACTATTGATGTGTGCTTTCTATCAGACCACTCCAGAAAGGTGCGGTGGGTTTCTCTGGATCGTTGACGGGATATTAAACCGGGGGGTGATCTGCGCCGGCGCGCCGGCCTAGATTTTCGGCCGGCCGCGCGCGGGTCACAGGATCCATCAACCCCGCGTCGTCCGCACCGTAGGATCCGCATGCAACATTTTCCTTCTTATGCAGCAAAATTTCGATGCTATGCAACAATTTTTTCAACGGTTGCAACAAAAAACAAAATTTGTAGCAAAAAAATATCTATGTGATCGTAGCAAAAAAACGAACCTAATGGTACGTGGTAGCAAAAGTCAAACGCCGGTTGTAATAAAAATTTATGTGACGTGTATGCAATTTTTTAGTGAACGGTTGCAGCAAAACATGATGCCGGTTGTAGCAAAAATTAACACGGTTGTAGCAAAAAGTAAAAAACATCGATTGTAACAAAAAATCCGACGAACTAGAGTTGCAACCAAACGTATATGCAGCTTTTTGACTGAGACAAAATATATTAAAAAAACGCTTGCAGCAAAAATGACGCAGGTTGCAACATATTTAGACGAAAAATGTTGCATCCATTGACCAGAGAAGCGCGCGGATGGGAAAAATGTTGCAAGGGCCCGCGCGCGCCAGGGGGCGACCGACGCGTCGGTTCCGCCAGCGCGCGGATGGGAAACGATTCCCTAGTAAACCAGAGCGAAGAGCGGTGTAGCTTTTATGGTTATAGAATGTACGAAAGAACCATAAAAGCTTCCAAAAATTTAGGAAACTAATTCCTGGTTTCTAGGATATAAATCCCATAAATCATGTTTTGTTTTCTAGTTAATAAATCACTATACCTAGTACTCCCTCCGTGAGGCTGCCCATAGGAAGTATCATAGGTAGTATCATGCATGCCAACTAAGCAATTTCGATGAGGTGTCATGGATTAAATGAAGAAAGAGAGGGTTGAGTATCATATCATGATAGCGTATCATATTAAATGATGTGCTACTATGTGTCTTGCATGGCAATAAATGAACTATCATATGATACTAACATATGATACTATGCATTACGGATGTGGTATCGTGGACTAGTATCATATGCATGATACTACTATATGATACTACCCATTACAACCAGCCTCACGGTTTAGAAGCCGTGTTTGGAAATTCTCTGAAACCTAGGTGGTCATTGATTGGCTGTGAGATGAGATTAAAAATAGCATTCACACTACGCATGCATATAGAAGTAGTACAATGGAGTATTAATTAGCTGCTAGGAGTAAATGCAATGCGTCTTAAACCTTGTCTATTATGGAAATGCACGTAAGTTTAACCGTGTCTTCTAAACCGTGACGGAGGCAGTAGTTGGTTTGACGGAAGCATATTTTCCATGCGAACGAAATAAACCAGGAAACATAATGCAGACGTGTTAGTTTGGTGGAAGCATATTTTCCATGTGAACGAAATAAAGCAGAAAATGTACATAAGTTTAACTGTACCTTCTAAACCGTGTCTATTTTCCATGCAACATTTCTCACATGGAAGCATCATATGGGTTCTCTAATAATTAAGCTTTTTCTTGATCGATGGTTTTTTATTGTTGTGATAGAAACATAATGCAGACGTGTTGCAAACAATTTGCAGTCATAGATATTACCATGGTTGTTAGCAAATTCTATGTGGCATTTAGTTGCTTCATGCATAATATATAATGCTTCCTTACATTTTCGTGGATGCTTCCGTATCAAAGTCGTCATATAACCTAACATGAATGGGTTTTTGGGCGGGTGAGTATAATTAGGGAGGGTTTATGGGTGAGTATAATTAAAGTGGAGTTCTGAGTCCTCATAAAAAAATGAAGGAGTTATAGGTGGATGTGGCGAGATAGAGGATATGCGGGCATCCATGGATTTTCGAAGCAATCCATGTCCTGTGGATTGGCGGCATGCAAACGGTCTGATTAATTGATCCCGTCACATGTCTGGAAAGTGATTTCCTTTATTATTTTTGTTGTGCATCTTCTGAGTTTATTTTACAATTTTTGGTTTTGTTTGGCCTTTTTTTTTCTTTATTTCTTTGGTTTTCTGGAGTTTTCCCAACGTGTCATAATTTGCATATGACGTTGAAAATCGTTCAAACCTAACATGGATGCCTACAATGGGCATGTCCATTTCCTTACAAAAGTTAAGAGTCATTTTAAGGATGCTCATAAATAAACCATGTTGAACAGAAGATGTTTGAGTAGGCTAGAAGGTTCCATGTGGGAGCACATTGTTTCTCGATATGCTTGAACTGGCTCCAACAAAAATTCATGGCCTTGATTGACCAATTCAAGGCATCATGCCAAGTTATTTGGGTTTTCAACAACTTTTTGCATTTTTTTGGAGTTTTCTCAATGAAAAAGGGCCGGTAAATGACTGAATGTGTCGCAACTTACATACGGTGTTGAAAATCGTTCAAACTTGACATGGGTGCCTAAAATGGGCATACACACGTGCTTGCAAAAGTTAGGGTCATTTGAAAGACGACCAAATAAACCATGTGTGAATGGAGGGTGTTCGTGTAGGCGAAAAGGCTTCGTCTGAAAGCACTTTGTTTCTCTACATTTTAGAAATGACCTCAGTTTTTCCAATTAAAGACAACATGTAAACTTGTTTGGGTTTTAAACAAGTTACGTATTTTCTTCTGTTTTTTCAATAAAAAAACTGATAAATGACGGACGTGTCTCAACTGCATACGGTGTTAGAAATTCTTCAAACCTAGCATGGATTCATACCATGGTCATGTCAATAATGTTCCAGTTTTAAATTATGTATGGAAAATTTATAAACACGAACAATCATTTTTAAATTTATTAATAAATTCCCAACAATTTATGTTGAATACAAATTACAAGCCACACACTTATTTTTAAAATTTATCTACTTTTTTAAAAGCAGACATTTTAAAATATGTGAACAAAAGTTAGAAAATGAAAACAATTACATACATTATACAATGGTTATTTTGGAGACACATACACATACACCAGGCTACACGCATGAATTATCATGAACAAATCAGAAGAAATAACGGGTAGACGGAGTTCAAGTTCTGTGCCAGTTTTTTGCTGCAACCAGGTGTTTTTTAGCTGGAACCAACTTCAAATTTTGCTACCAATTATTTGGATTTTTATTGGAACAAGCCATTTTTTTTGCTACCATGCTTTGTTCCTCTGCTCGATCCAGTGTATTTTTTTGCTATAACTGTCTTTGATATTTTCAGGAACTAATCAATTTTTTTGCTTTCACGCCATTTTTTTGTTGAAACCATTATATCATTTTTATAATAACCATTTTGACTTTTTGCTACTGCCTTGTTGATTTGTCGCATCCATTTTTCATGAGGTTACCAAGACTCACAACTATGTGTTTTTTTGCTGCCATCACTGTCGATTATTGCTACCACCAACATCGACATTTGCTGCTTTCACGCCCGTGCGAATAATAGCTGCAACCAAAAATGGCAACGAGCAGCCACCTTGTAGGATCGAAAGTATGTTTATATGGGGGAGGGGGTGATTATACTATTTGATCATATAAAACTTAACCTTTTCCAATTTCATAGGTTGGCAAGTTTTAGCAATTTTACCAAGTCTAGCACATCCTACACATGCATGTCTATGAGTATAACAGCGAAAAGTAAAGACATGCAAGTGTAAGTAAAGGGTACGGATAGGAAGTTTAAACGCAATAAAGACACGGAGATAGGAATTCCAAAATTTAACAAATAGATACGAGAAGGTTGGTCACTGATTTTCGGCTGTACCGAAGCAAAATTGGGTTGTAGTGATTTGCTAGGGTTTGGATTGGGTTCTGTCTAAGGAAAACTCGGTGTGGCCGATATGTAGAAAGTTCGTCGCATCAAATTTGTCTTTAGAGTTTCGGACAAACTATTTTGTGGGAGAAATGTTGAGGTTTTTGTGGCAAATCTCTAAGCACTTTGAACAACTAGATCACCTTAGATACCTCGTCCCCTTTTAATAGTATGACTTTTCTATGGACTCAAGTGTGATTTCTCACATAAAGTAAAATGTAGAGTCTTGAAGCTTTTGCCAATTGATGTCCCTTGCATCTAGGAAATCTCCTCACAATCCTAGCCAATCCATTAATTGAACTTTTCACGAAATATACTTGATAGATTCATTAGTCCAATGAAATATATGTTGTTATTAATTACCAAAACCACCTAGGGAGAAGTTATGCTTTGAGACCTACGATGACGATGATGGTGTTTTGATGCAACCTCCGTCAGTTTTTCCTACAACTTGCCAAGCTTTTTGTTGCATTCATTTTGGATGACAGTGTAGGATCGAAAGTATGTCTAGAGAGGGGTTATTGGACTACTTGACAAGATAAAAACTTAGTTGTTTCCCAATTTTAAGTGTGGGCCAATTTTAGCAACTACGACTAGTCAAGTACACCCTACACATGCACATCTAAGAGTATAGTAGCGGAAAGTAAAACATGCATGAGTAAAGTAGAGGGTAAGGTAGGGAGATCAAACGCAAAGGTTGACACGGTGATTTTTGGCATGGTTCCAATAGGTGGCGCTATCGTACGTCCATGTTAGTGGAGGCTTCAACCCACGGAGGGTAACAACTGCGAGAGTCCACGGAGGGCTCCACCCATAAGGGGTCTACGAAGAAGCGGTCTTGTCTATTCCACCACGACTTCCGTTCATACAGAACTAGCCTCACTCACGGTAGATCTTCACGAAATAGGCGATCTCCTTGCCCTTGCAATCATCTTGGTTCAACTCCACAACACGAAGTAGGAGGCTCCCAAGCGACACCTAATCAATCTAGGAGGCACTGATATGTCTCAAACGTATCTATAATTTTTGATGGTTTCATGCTGTTATCTTGTCATCTTTGGATGTTTTATGTACCCTTTATATCTTTTTTGGGACTAACTTATTAATTCAGTGCCAAGTGCCACTTCCTGTTTTTTCTCTGTAGTTGGCTCTTCTCAGATCTGATTTTGGAACGGAGTCCAAACGGAATAAAATCCCCGGAATAGATTTTTCCCGAACAGAAGAAGATCAGGGGGCTTGAGGGCCAAGACAGGAGAGCTACACGGGGCCCACAAGCCGTGTAGCCGCCAACAGGGGGGCGGCGGCTACCAGGCTTGTGGCCTCCCTGGCGCCCCCTCACCTAGCTCCTTCGCCTATATATTCCCTAAAATACAGAAAAATAGGGGAATCCACGAAAACACTTTTCTGCCGCCGCAAGCTTCCGTTTCCGCAAGATCTCATTTGGAGACCCTTCCCGGCGCCCTGCCGGAGGGGACTTTGGAGTTGGAGGGCTTCTACATCAACATCATCGCCCCTCCAATGACTCGTGAGTAGTTCACTTCAGACCTATGGGTCCGTAGGTAGTAGCTAGATGACTTCTTCTCTCTCTTCGATCTTCAATACAAAGTTCTCCATGATCTTCATGTAGATCTATCCGATGTAATCCTCTTTGGCGGTGTGTTTGTCGAGATCCGATGAATTGTGGATTTGTTATCAGATTATCTATGATACATATTTGAGTCTTTGCTGATTTCTTATATGCATGATTTGATATCCTTGTAAGTTTCTCTGAGTCTTGGGTTTTGTTTGGCCAACTAGATCTATGATTCTTGCAATGGGAGAAGTGCTTGGTTTTGGGTTCTTACTGTGTGGTGACCTTTCCCAGTGACAGTAGGGGCAGCAAGGCACGCATCGCGTTGTTGCCATCAATTGTAACAAGTTGGGCTTTTATCATAGATATGAGATTGTCCATCTACATCATGTCATCTTGCTTAAGGCGGTACTCTGTTCTTTTGGACTTAATACACTAGATGCATGCTGCATAGCGGTCGATGTGTGGAGTAATAGTAGTAAATGCAGAAAGTATTGGTCTACTTGTTTTGGACGTGATGCCTATAGATATAATCATTGCCATAGATGACGTCACGAATTTGCACGGTTCTATCAATTGCTCGACAGTAATTTGTTCACCCACCGTCTACTTGTTGTCATGAGAGAAGCCACTAGTGAACACTACGGCCCCCGGGTCTATTCACACCTATCGTTTCCACTTTCGCTTTTACTTTGCTTTGTTACCTTGTTGCTTTCAGTTCTCACTTGGCAAACAATCTATAAGGGATTGACAACCCCTTCATAGCGTTGGGAGCAAGCTCTTTGTGTTTGTTCAGGTACTTGTGATATTCCTTCACTGGATCGATACCTTGGTTCTCAAAACCGAGGGAAATACTTACCGCCGCTATGCTACATCACCCTTTCCGCTTTGAGGGAACACCAACGCAAGGCTCCAAGGCCACGGGGGAAATCCTTTTCATATTTGCCTAGGAAGTCCCTAAAGGCTTAGCCGTAGCAGAAGGATTCCTGGTGCCGTTGCTGAGGAGTATCAAGACAAGAATAGTCTCCCGTCAGCACGTGTTTCTAGCACCGTTGGAAGGTCTTTTGTTGTAGTAGCAGAAGTATTTCTGGCTCCGTTGCCGGGGAAGGAGAGATCTATCCAAGTAGGTCTCACAAACTCATCTCTTGTATTTACTTTTTTTGCCAGTTGCCTCTCATTTTCCTCTCCCCCACTTCACATTTGCCGTTTCATTTGCCTTTCACCTTTGCTGTTTTCTTTTGCCTTTTGCCTTTTTGCCTTTCTCCTTTGCCGTTTTCTTTTTCCCGTTTCACTCTCTCTTCCTGCTCGTTTGTGTGTGAGATTGTCCATCAATGGCTAGACCCATCACTCCAAACGATACCCCTGAGAATGAAGTTCTCAATTTTAGGCAGAATGAGGAAGAAAATTTAAAGGATGCTTGGTACAGGATTTGCAATGCTCAAAGTAGATCTACTCGCAAGCAATCCATTACCTTTCTTCTTCGCAGTTTTTATGTTGTAATTTCTCCTTGGAATAGGTATATCCTTATACCATTGTAGGCGGGAATTTTTTGGGGAGCCATACCGTTGACTCCTATGGAGCTATCATGAATTTGGTAGGCTCACCCCTCCTCATGGTTAATGGAACTACCTTAAGCTTGGAACACGTGATGCAAAGGCTTGACGATATTGTAAACAAAATTGCCACAATTGAACTTATTGAGGGTTTGGATAGAAAGATCCACAATCAAATTACTCAGTACAGATCCAAAGTGGGAGATGTTCTGAAATTTTTTAGGGAGAAGGAACTTATAGTTAATGATTTTTCTAGAATTGGCAAACTAGAAGATGTCATAACCAACTTGGGTTCCGCTTTTGCCGCTGTGCAAAATATTCCAAATCTCACTCTAAAAAAGACCGTCAAGTCTGTTTTTGTTCCTAAAGCTAGTGGTGAGTCATTCTATAAAGATAAAGATCTTAAGATGATAAATGATCACACTACTTATGGTTTGAGCACCAAAGATGACTATACGTGATTCCATCACCTTTTGCCTAGCTAAGGGCGTTAAACAAAAGCACTTGTTGGGAGGCAACCCAACGAATCTATCCTTTTTCTTTGTGTTTTGTGTTTTCCACACTTTCATAATTCTGTTATGACTGTGTTTTTGTGTTTCTTTTTGCGTTTGTGCCAAGCAAAACCGTTATGATTAGTCTTGGGGATGATCGTTTGGTCATGCTGGAAAAGACAGAAACTTTCTGCTCACGAAAATAATTTTCATTTTTTTCTGTAAGAGCTTTTGAGTCGATTCTTTTTGCTGCTGATTGCTACGCAAATTCTTCAGACTGTCATAATTGTTCAGAATTTTTGAAGTACCAGAAGTATACGAAGTATACAAATTGCTATAGACTGGTCTGCTGTTAACATATTCTATTTTTGTTGTGTTGGTTGCTTATTTTGATGAAACTATGGATAGTATCGGGGGGTATTAGCCATGCAAGATTGAAAATACAGTAACCCAACATCAACATAAGTAGAATTTAAGTTTTCTACAGTACCTAAGGAAGTGGTGGTTTGCTTTCTTATACTAATGTTATCACGAGTTTATGTTTAAGTTTCGTGTTGTGAAGTTTTCAAGTTTTGGCTGAAGTTCTTATGGACGGAAAGATAAAGAGTGGCAAGAGCTCAAGCTTGGGGATGCCCCGGGAAGGTATCCCCTCTTTCGTCTTCAATCCATCGGTAACGTTACTTGGGGCTATATTTTTATTCATCACATGTTATGTGTTTTGCTTGGAGCGTCTTGTATCGTAGGAGTCTTTTATTTTTGCTGTGTCACAATCATCCTAGCTGCACACCTAGAGAGAGAGACATGCTTATATCCTTTGGTAGAGAATTCAGCTCACATGTGCTTCACTTATATCTTTTGAGCTAGTTGATTTTGCTCTATGTGCTTCACTTATATCTTTTAGAGCAAAGCGGTGCGTGGCTTGGTAGTTGATCTATGCTTTGAAAGTAGTCTCAAAAGGGGTAGTTATCCAAAGGGATATGAAAACTTCCACCTTCATGTGGATTGAATAGTTAGAGAAGTTTGATTCATCTCAATTAGTTTTGAGTTGTGGTTGTGGTAATATTGAAGTTATGCTAGTAAGGTGTTGTGGATCTAGAAATACTTGTGTTGAAGTTAGTGATTCCCGTAGCATGCACGTATGGTGAACCGCTGTGTGATGAAGTCTGAGCATGATTAGTCTATTGATTGTCATCCTTTGTGTGGCGGTCGGGATCGCACGATGGTTTATACCTACCAACCCTTCCCCTAGGAGTATGCGTTGAATGCTTTGTTTCGATTACTACTAAAACTTTTGCAACAAGTATATGAGTTCTTCATGACTAATGTTGAGTCCATGGTTTAGATGCACTTTTACCTTCCACCATCACTATCTTCTTAGTGTCGTGCAACTTTCGCCGGTGCACAAAACCCACCATTAGCCTCCCTCAAAACAGCCACCATACCTACCTACTATGGCTTTTTCAAAGTCATTCCGAGATATATTGCCATGCAACTATCGGCATGACTTGTGCCACCACGTCTACATTTCCATTGCATGATCATAAGATAGCTAGCATGATGTTTCCATTAATGTCTATGCCATGCTAGATCATTGTCACGGTACACTACCGAAGGCATTCCATATAGAGTCATCGTTGCTCTAAGTTTTGAGTTGAAAGTGTGATGATCATCATTGATGGAGCATTGTCCCATGTGATGGAATAAAAGAGGCCAAAGATGCCCACAAAAAAAAAGAGCCCAAAGAGCCCACCAAAAAAATGATGAGAGAAAAAGATAGAAGGGACAATGCTACTATCCTTCCACACTTGTGCATATTAAGCATCATGATCTTCATGATTGAGAGTCCCTCGGTTTGTCACCACCATATAGCTAGTGGGAAATTTTCATTACATAACTTGGCTTGTATATTTGAATGATAGGCTTCCTCAAATTCTCCTTAGGTCTTCGTGAGCAAGCAAGTTGGATGCACACCCACAAGTTTTCTTTAAGAGCTTTCACATAGTCTTAGCTCTAGTGCATCATTTGTATGGCAATCCCTACTCATTCACATTGATATCTATTGATGTGTGATACGTCTCAAACGTATCTATAATTTTTGATGGTTTCATGCTGTTATCTTGTCATCTTTGGATGTTTTATGTACCTTTTATATCTTTTTTGGGACTAACTTATTAATCAAGTGCCAAGTGCCAGTTCCTGTTTTTTCTGTGTTTTTGGCTCTTTCCAGATCTGATTTTGGAACGGAGTCCAAACGGAATAAAATCCCCGAAATGATTTTTTCCCGAACGAAAGAAGATCAGGGGCTTGTGGGCCAAGCCAGGAGGGCTACAGGGAGCCCATAAGCGCCCACTCCGCCACCAGGGGGAGGCGGCGGTGGGCAGGCTTGTGGCCTCCCTCGCGCCCCCTGACCTAGATCTTGCACCTATATATTCCCTAAAAATCAGAAAAAAATCAGGGGATCCACGAAAATACTTTTCCGCCGCCGCAAGCTTCCGTTTCCGCGAGATCTCATCTGGATACCCTTCGCGGCGCCCTCCCGGAGGGGACTTTGGAGTGGAGGGCTTCTTCATCATCATCATCGCCATCAGACCTACGGGTCCGTAGTTAGTAGCTAGATGGCTTCTTCTCTCTCTTGGATCTTCAATACAAAGTTCTCCATGATCTTCATGGAGATCTATCCGATGTAATCTTATTTGGCGGTGTGTTTGTCGAGATCCGATGAATTGTGGATTTGTTATCAGATTATCTATGATATATATTTGAGTCTTTGCTGATTTCTTATACCTTGGTTCTCAAAACTGAGGGAAATACTTACCACCGCTGCGCTACATCACCCTTTCCGCTTCGAGGGAACACCAACGCAAGGCTCCAAGGCCATGGGGAAATCCTTTGCATATTTTCCTAGGAAGTCCCTAAAGGCGTAGCCGTAGCAGAAGGATTCCTGGTGCCATTGCTGACGAGAATCAAGACAAGAACAGTCTCCCGTCAGCACGTGTTTCTGGCGCCGTTGGAAGGTCTTTTGTTGCAGTAGCAGAAGTATTTCTGGCGCCGTTGCCGGGGAAGAGAGATCTATCCAAGTAGGTCTCACAAACTCATCTCCTGCATTTATTTTTTTTGCCAGTTGCCTCTTGTTTTCCTCTCCCCCACTTCACATTTGCCGTTTTCATTTGCCTTTTTTCCTTTGCCGTTTTCTTTCGCCCGTTTCACTCTCTCTTCCTGCTCGTTTGTGTGTGAGATAGTCCATCAATGGCTAGACCCACCACTCCAAACGATACTCCTGAGAATGAAGTTCTCAATTTCAGGCAGAATGAGGAAGAAAATTTAAAGGACGCTTGGTACAGGATTTGCAATGCTCAAAGTAGATCTACTCGTAAGCAATCCACTACCGTCCTCCTTCGCAGTTTCTATGTTGGGATTTCTCCTTGGAATAGGTATATCCTTGACACCATTGTAGGCGGGAATTTTCTGGGGAGCCATACTGTTGACTCCTATAGTGCTATCATGAATTTGGTAGGCTCACCCCCGCTCATGGTTAATGGAACTACCTTGACCTTGGAACACGTGATGCAAAGGCTTGACGCTATTGAAAGCAAAATTGCCACAGTTGAACTTATTGATGGTTTGAATAGAAAGATCCATAATCAAATTACTCAGTACGGATCCAAAGTGGAATTTTTTTTGAAAAAATCAAGGGAGAAGGAACTTATAGTTAGTGATTCTTCTAGAATTGGCATATTAGAAGATGTCATAACCAACTTGGGTTCCGCTTTTGCCGTTGTGCAAAATACTCCAAATCTCACTATCAAAAAGACCGTCAAACCTGTTTTTGTTCCTAAAGCTAGTGGTGAGTCATCCAATAAAGATGAAGATCTTGAGATGATAAATGATCACAATACTTATGGTTTGAGCACCAAAGATGACTATACGTGATTCCATCACCTTTCGCCTAGCTAAGGGCGTTAAACAAAAGCGCTTGTTGGGAGGCAACCCAACGAATCTATCCTTTTTATTTCTGTTTTGTGTTTTCCACACTTTCATAATTCTGTTATGATTGTGTTTTTTGTGTTTCTTTTGTGTTTGTACCAAGCAGAACCGTTATGATTAGTCTTGGGGATGATCGTTTGGTCATGCTGGAAAAGACAGAAACTTTCTGCTCACGAAACGAATTTGCATTTTTTTCTGTAAGAGCTTTTGAGTTCATTCTTTTTGATGATGATTGCTACGGAAATTCTTCAGACTTTCGTAATGTTTCAGAATTTTTGAAGTACCATAGGTATAAGAAATATACATATTGCTACAGATTGGTCTGCTGTTAACAGATTCTGTTTTTGTTGTGTTGGTTGCTTATTTTGATGAAACTATGGATAGTATCGGGGGGTATTAGCCATGGAAGATTTAAAATACAGTAACCCAACATCAGCATAAGTAGAATTTAAGTTTGCTACAGTACCTAAGGAAGTGGTGGTTTGCTTTCTCATACTAATGTTATCACGAATTTCTGTTTAAGTTTTGTGTTGTGAAGTTTTCAAGTATTGGGTGAAGTTCTTATGGACAAAGAGATAAAGAGTGGAAAGAGCTCAAGCTTGGGGATGCCCAAGGCACCCCAAAAGATTCAAGGATGCCGTAAAAGCCTAATCTTGGGGATGCCCCGGGAAGGCATCCCCTATCTCGTCTTCAATCCATCGGTAACGTTACTTGGGACTATATTTTTATTCACCACATGTTATGTGTTTTTGCTTGGAGTGTCTTGTATCGTAGGAGTATTTTATTTTTGTTGTATCACAATCATCCTTGCTGCACACGTAGAGAGAGAGACATGCACACACCGTGATTTTGTCGAGCTTCACTTATATCTTTTGGTAGACAATTCAGCTCACATGTGCTTCACTTATATCTTTTGAGCTAGATACTTTTGCTCTGTGTGTTTCACTTATATCTTTTAGAGCACAACGGTGCGTGGCTTGGTAGTTGATCTATGCTTTGAAAGTAGTCTCAAAAGGGGTAGTTGTCCAAAGGGATACGAAAACTTCCACCTTCATGTGCATTGAATAGTTAGAGAAGTTTGATTTATCTCAATTAGTTATGAGTTGTGGTTATGGTAATATTGAAGTTATGTTAGTAAGGTGTTGTGGATCTAGAAATACTTGTGTTGAAGTTAGTGATTCCCGTAGCATGCACGTATCGTGAACCTCTATTGGATGAAATCTGAGCATGATTAGTCTATTGATTGTCATCGTTTGCGTGGCGGTCGGGATCGCGCGATGGTTTATACCTACCAACCCTTCCCCTAGGAGTATGTGTTGAATGCTTTGTTTCAATTACTAATAAAACCTTTGCAACAAGTATATGAGTTCTTCATGACTAATGTTGAGTCCATGGTTTAGATGCACTTTCACCTTTCACCATCACTACCTTCTTAGTGCCGTGCAACTTTCACCGGTGCACAAAACCCACCATTAGCCTCCCCCAAAACAGCCACCATACCTACCTACTATGGCTTTTTCAAAGTCATTCTGAGATATATTGCCATGCAACTACCACCATGACATGTGCCACCACATCTACATTGCCGTTGCATGATCATAAGATAGCTAGCATGATGTTTCCATTAATGTCTATGCCATGCTAGATCATTGTCACGGTACACTACCGAAGGCATTCCATATAGAGTCATCGTTGCTCTAAGTTTTGAGTTTAAAGTGTGATGATCATCATTAATGGAGCATTGTTCCATGTGAGGAAATAAAAGAGGCCAAAGAAGCCCACCAAAAAAATAGGCCAAAGAGCCCACCATAAAAATGAGAGAAAAAGAGAGAAGGGACAATGCTACCACTTTTCCACACTTGTGCATATTAAGCACCATGATCTTCATGATTGAGAGTTTCTCGTTTTGTCACCACCATATAGCTAGTGGGAAATTTTCATTATATAACTTGGCTTGTATATTCCAATGATAGGCTTCCTCAAAATTGCCTTAGGTCTGCGTGAGCAAGCAAGTCGGATGCACACCCACTAGTTTTCTTTAAGAGCTTTCACTTACTCTTAGCTCTAGTGCATCATTTGTATGGCAATCCCTACTCATTCACATCGATATCTATTGATGAGCATCTCCAGAGCTCATTGATATGCCTAGTTAATGTGACTATATTCTCCTTTTTTGTCTTGCAACCTCCACCACACTCCACACCATCTATAGTGCTATAACCATGGCTCACGCTCATGTATTGCGTGAGAGTTGCAAATGTTTGAGAAAGTAAAGGTGTGAAAAAATTACTTAGCCAATACCGGGGTTGTGCATGATTTAAATTCGTTGTGCAATGATGATAGAGCATAGCCAGACTATATGCTTTTGTAGGGATAACTTTGTTTTGGCCTTGTTATTTCGAAAGTTCATGATTACCTTGCTAGTTTGCTTTAATAATTATTGTTTCCATGTCAATAGCAAACTATTGTTTTGAATCTAATGGATCTGAACATTCACGTCACATAAGAGGAGTTACAAAGGACATCTATGCTAGGTAGCATGAAAGGATCAAAAATTCATTCTTTATCACTTCCCTACTCGAGGACGAGCAGGAGTTAAGCTTGGGGATGCTTGATACGTATCAAACGTATCTATAATTTTTGATGGTTTCATGCTGTTATCTTGTCATCTTTGGATGTTTTATGTACCTTTTATATCTTTTTTGGGACTAACTTATTAATTCAGTGCCAAGTGCCAGTTCCTGTTTTTTGTGTGTTTTTGGCTCTTTTCAGATCTGATTTTGGAACGGAGTCCAAACGGAATAAAATCCCCGAAATGATTTTTTCCTGAACGGAAGAAGATCAGGGGGCGTGTGGGCCAAGCCAGGAGGGCTACAGGGAGCCCACAAGCCCCCACTCCGCCACCAGGGGAGGCGGCGGTGGGCAGGCTTGTGGCCTCCCTAGCGCCCCCTGCCTAGATCTTGCGCCTATATATTCCATAAAAAGCAGAAAAAAAAATCAAGGGATCCACGAAAATACTTTTGCGCCGCCGCAAAATTCCGTTTCCGCGAGATCTCATATGGCCGTTCCCGGTGCCTTGCCGGAGGAGACTTTGGAGTTGGAGGGCTTCATCATCATCATCGCCCCTCGAATGACTCGTGAGTAGTTCACTTCAGACCTACGGGTCCGTAGTTAGTAGCTAGATGACTTCTTCTCTCTCTTGGATCTTCAATACAAAGTTCTCCATGATCTTCATGGAGATCTATCCGATGTAATCTTGTTTGGCGGTGTGTTTGTCGAGATCTGATGAATTGTGGATTTGTGATGAGATTATCTATGATATATATTTGAGTATTTGTTGATTTCTTATATGCATGATTTGATATCCTTGTAAGCCTCTCCGAGTCTTGGGTTTTGTTTGGCCAACTAGATCTATGATTCTTGCAATGGGAGAAGTGCTTGGTTTTGGGTTCTTACCATGTGGTGACCTTTCCCACTGACAGTAGGGGCAGCAAGGCACACATTGAGTAGTTGCCATCAAGGGTAACAAGGTAGGCTCTGTCATTGATATGAGATTGTCCATCTACATCATGTCATCTTGCTTAAGGCGTTAGTCCGTTCTTTTGGACTTAATACACTAGATGCATGTTGGATAGCGGTCGACGTGTGGAGTAATAGTACTAGATGCAGAAAGTATCGGTCTACTTGTTTTGGACGTGATGCCTATAAATATAATCATTGCCATAGATATCGTCACGACTTTCCGCGACTCTATCAATTGATCGACAGTAATTTGTTCACCCACCGTCTACTTGCTTTCATGAGAGAAGCCACTAGTAAACACTACGGCCCCCGGGTCTATTCACATCTATCGTTTACACCTTTGCTTTTACTTTGCTTTGTTACTTTGCTGCTTTCAGTTCTCACTTTGCAAACAATCAATAAGGGATTGACAACCCCTTCATATCGTTGGGAGCAGGTTATTTGTGTTTGTGCAGGCACTTGTGATACTCCTTCACTGGATCGATACCTTGGTTCTCAAAACTGAGGGAAATACTTTCCACCGTTGTGCTACATCACCCTTTCCGCTTCGAGGGAACACCAACGCAAGGCTCCAAGGCCACGGGGAAATCCTTTGCATATTTTCCTAGGAAGTCCCTAAAGGCGTAGCCATAGCAGAAGGATTCCTCGTGCCGTTGCTAAGGAGAATAAGGACAAGAACAGTCTCCCGTCAGCACGTGTTTCTGGCGCTGTTGGAAGGTCTTTTGTTGCAGTAGCAATGAGCATCTCCACAGCTCATTGATATGCCTAGTTAATGTGATCATCTTCTCCTTGTTTGTCTTGCAACCTCCACCACACTCCACACCACTTATAGTGCTAAAACCATGGCTCACGCTCATGTATTGTGTGAGACTTGAAAAGGTTTGAGAAAGTAAAGGTGTGAAAACAATTACTTGGCCAATACCGGGGTTGTGCATGATTTAAATTCGTTCTGCAATGATGATAGAGCATAGCCAGACTATATGCTTTTGTAGGGATAACTTTATTTTGGCCTTGTTATTTTGAAAGTTCATGATTACCTTGCTAGTTTTCTTGAAGTATTATTGTTTCCACATCAGTAGCAAACTATTGTTTTGAATCTAATGGATCTGAACATTCACGTCACATAAGAGGAGTTACAAAGGACATCTATGCTAGGTAGCATGAAAGCATCAAAATTCATTCTTTATCACTTCCCTACTCGAGGATGAGCAGGAGTTAAGCTTGGGGATGCTTGATACGTCTCAAACGTATCTATAATTTTTTATGGTTTCATGCTGTTATCTTGTCATCTTTGGATGTTTTATGTACCTTTTATATCTTTTTTGGGACTAACTTATTAATTCAGTGCCAAGTGCCAGTTCCTGTTTTTTGTGTGTTTTTGGCTCTTTTCATATCTGATTTTAGAACGGAGTCCAAACGGAATAAAATCCCCGGAATAATTTTTTTCCCGAACGGAAGAAGATTAGGGGGCATGAGGGCCAAGGCAGGAGATCTACAGGGGGCCCACAAGCCCTGTAGCCGCCACTAGGGGGGCGGCGGCTACCAGGCTTGTGGCCTCCCTGGCGCCCCCCTGACCTAGCTCCTTCGCCTATATATTCCCTAAAATACAGAAAAAATAGGGGAATCCACGAAAACACTTTTCCGCCGCCGCAAGCTTCCGTTTCCGCAAGATCTCATCTGGAGACCCTACCCGCCGCCCTGCCGGAGGGGACTTTGGAGTTGGAGGGCTTCTACATCAACACCATCACCCCTCAAATGACTCGTGAGTAGTTCACTTCAGACCTACGGGTCCGTAGTTAGTAGCTAGATGGCTTCTTCTCTCTCTTGGATCTTCAATACAAAGTTCTCCATGATCTTCATGGAGATCTATCCGATGTAATCCTCTTTGTCTGTGTGTTTGTCGAGATCCATTGAATTGTGGATTTGTGATTAGATTATCTATGATATATATTTGAGTCTTTGTTGATTTCTTATATGCATGATTTGATATCCTTGTAAGTCTCTCTGAGTCTTGGGTTTTGTTTGGCCAACTAGATCTATGATTCTTGCAATGGGAGAAGTGCTTGGTTTTGGGTTCATACCGTGTGGTGACCTTTCCCAGTGACAGAAGGGGCAGCAAGGCACGCATTGTGTTGTTGCCATCAAGGGTAACAAGATGGGCTTTTATCGTAGATATGATATTGTCCATCTACATCATGTCATCTTGCTTAAGGCGTTACTCTGTTCTTTTGGACTTAATACACTAGATGCATGCTGGATAGCGGTCGACGTGTGGAGTAATAGTAGTAGATGCAGAAAGTATCGGTCTACTTGTTTTGGACGTGATGCCTATAGATATAATCATTGCCATAGATGACGTCACGACTTTGCGCGGTTCTATCAATTGCTCAACAGTAATTTGTTCACCCACCGTCTACTTGCTTTCATGAGAGAAGGCACTAGTGAACACTATGGCCCCCGGGTCTATTCACACCTATCGTTTCCACTTTCTCTTTTACTTTGCTTTGTTACTTTGTTGCTTTCAGTTCTCACTTGGCAAACAATATATAAGGGATTGACAACCCCTTCATAGCATTGGGAGCAAGCTCTTTGTGTTTGTTCAGGTACTTGTGATATTCCTTCATTGGATCGATACCTTGGTTCTCAAAACTGAGGGAAATACTTACCGCCGCTGTGCTACATCACCCTTTCTGCTTCGAGGGAACACCAATGCAAGGCTCCAAGGCCAGGGGGGAAATCCTTTGCATATTTTCCTAGGAAGTCCCTAAAGGCGTAGCCGTAGCAGAAGGATTCCTGGTGGCGTTGCTGAGGAGTATCAAGACAAGAACAGTCTCCCGTCAGCACATGTTTCTGGCGCCGTTGGAAGGTCTTTTGTTGCAGTAGCAGGTACCACCCTCCAAAAGGTAATAGATGTGGTAGAACAATGAACTCCTTGCTCTTGTGCTTCTAAAGATAGTCTCCTCAACACTCAATCACTTTTTCTCAGATTTGAATGGGGTAGGAGAGATTGATCTTGTGGAAAACAACTTGGGGAGGCTAGAAATCAAGGTTCAAATGGTTGGAATGGAATCTCTTGATCTCAACACATGAGTAGGTGGCTCTCTCTTAGAAAAATGGATCTGGCAAGTGTAAGTGTGTTTTGAGTGCTTCCTTTACGAATGAGAGGAGGTGGAGCGGTATATATGGGCATACCCCAAAATCCAACCGTTACAACATTATTTCCCAACTCTGTGACACCGACATGAATCTCGATGGTACCGAGTTGCACTAAATGTGGAAACTTTTGAATTCTCGGTGAGACCAATATAGGGATCTCGGTGGTACCGATACGATGACCTACCTGGTTTCCAAATCTCGGTGAGACAGATTTCAAACTCAGAAATTCCGATTTGTGAAATCTCCTCAACAGAAAGTTGATCACGGAATCTCGGTGGCACCGATAGGAATGTTGGTTGCACCGAAATGGTAAGGTTTGGCATAGGTTTTGTCAAGTGTAAAATCGGTAGGGCCGAATGGAAACTGTTGGCGGCATCGATTTTGCTGGTTTGTGTTTGGACAGAGATATTTTGTGGGAGAATGGACGAGTATTTTTCGTGGCTATCTCTAAGCACTTGAGCAACCAATTCATCATAATACCTCATTCCCTTTTAATAGTATTTGCTTTCCTATGGACTCAGAGTGATTTCTCACAAAGTAAAATGAAGAGTCTTCTTCCTTAAAGCTTGAGCCAATCCTATTCCTTCCTTGCATCAAGGGGCATCTCCTCAGAATCCTATATCCAAAGCATCTTTGAAATTTTCTGAAATATACTTGAATAAACTCATTATTCCAATGATGCATATGTTGTGATTAATTACCAAAACCACCTTAGGGGGCAATTGTGCTTTCAGTCTCCCCCTTTTTGGTAATTGATGACAACATATAGATCAAAGCTTCGACAAAAGGTATAATCAATGAATAGCATCGACGCTTTGAGAAGTTTGTGAAAAGCAGGAGCTCCCCCTAAATTTGTGCATTATTTTGAATTTGCATTTGAATGCAAATGAACAATCGATTCAGATCATGTGTTACCGATACGTCCAAAATGCATCACTATTTTGTATCATAATTTGTCTCTATACATTGATATATTTCACATTATGATGATGTACTTATAGTGTTTTGGCTTATTTTACACAGTTTACAACTTTCCGGTGCCGAAACAGCAGACGTAGGATTCCGTGGAGAAAATAGCACGAAGAGTTACCATATCAGAACATCTCCAACTGCGCTGAAAATTTGAGGGAAGGAGTTTCCTAACAAACCCCGAAGACATGCCGAAAAAGGGCCGGAGGGGGGCCACCCCTAGGCCGCGCCCAGAGGTCGCCTGGGTGGTGGGTCCCGCCTCCAGCTCTCTCCTTTGTCCTATATGATCCTCTTTACCTAAAAGTTACAGGGATAGAATAGTTTTCGCAGTTCCGCCGCCGCTCTGCGGCGGAAATCTACAAAGAAGAAAAGACCTTTTCAGCGGGCAGATTCCGCCGATGAGAACTCCTCTCGGAAGGGGAGATCGTCCTCATCGTCATCACCATCGTCACGGGCATCATCGAGATCATCATCACCATCATCACCATCACCATCTCCATCTCCATCTTCATCCCATCTCACTTCACCATTGCAATCGGAGTTGTACCTTACACTATTCTTCCCCTCTACTCTACCGGTGTTGATTACTCCTTTGTGGTGAATGCTATTGAGTTTTGTTGGAGGATTATTGTTATGACCAGATTGTTAATCATATTTTCATCACCTCTGATCATGATCTCTTTTGTGTCTTGTGAGTAGTTCCATTAGTTCTTGAGAACATGGAAAAAGTCTAGATGATAGTAGTCATATGATGTTGAAGTAATATGTGTTGATTGATATTTAAGTTATGATGTTATTATTCTAGTGGTGTTATGTGAACGTTGATTACATAACACTTCAACTTTTTAAGGACCTAGGGGAATGCATCGTGTATAAATAATGCTTATGGTGGGTTGCCGGAGTGACAGAAACCTGAACCCCAGTTCACATACTTTTGCATGAGGGAGTATTGGATCCTAAAGCTTATTGCTATGGTTAGGCTTCGCCTTAATTTCTCTCTTGTATTTGCGGATGCTTGCAAGAGGGATTAATCATAAGAGTGTACTTGTCTTAGCCTAGACGGTGCACTAGTTAAGATCTACCCACATAACACTTATCAATACTAAACATAGTACTAGACGGAATATGGCGAAAGCACTTGACTATACCTCCCGTGTGTCCTCACGAACGCCTTAGTCTTTATAAGTTTAGTACCTCGGCTTATTCTTTCTGTTCAAAAGGATTGGGCCACTTGCTGCACCTCGGCACCATTTAATTTCCTTGCATTTATTTCCTTGTTGCTATTACTAGAAAATGCATAAAAAGTTACCTTTCAGTACTTGAAGTTATTCCTTGCTCAAGATCACTGGTCGGTACCTTCTGCTCCTCGTTGGGTTCCACACTCTACTTATCAAAAAGGCTACGATAGATCCCCTACACTTGTGGGTCATCAAGACCATTTTCTGGCGCCGTTGCCGGGGAGTGTGGCGCTATTGGTAAGTGAAATTGGCAAGGAAACCTTTACGCTGTACATGCTGTTTTTGTTTTACTGTTTCCGCCTTTTGTCCCTATGGACAACTCAGCTCTTGGTTTGTTGCTTGTGGGGAACCGCCCCAACACTATTGTGGTGGAGAAACCTCCCCCACCTACTGAAATTGTGCCCTTTAAAATACCAACTGGTATTATTTATTGTGTCTTGGCTAATCGATATGTAGGAGATAGACATCCAGGTGAACACTTGCTATATCTTTCACAACTATGCTCCTTATTCAAGCTTGCAGGTATATGGATGGAGTTTTTTATGAGAAATCCATTCTCTCTATGATTAAAAGATAACACTTTGGATTGGTATAGGCTTCTTAATGACTCTCATTTACTAAATTGGCAAGATATTATGCCTCTCTTTTATGCAAAGTTTTATACTCTTCATGAAATACATCGAGACAGTAACTATATTTATAACTTTTGGTCTCGTGACGGAGAAAGCATCGCTCAAGTTTGGGGGAGATTGAAGTCCTTAATGCTCAAATGTCCCAATCATGAGCTCTCCAATGAAATTATTCTTACAATTTTTTATGCAAGGCTTTCTCGTCAAGATAAAGAGATGCTTGATGCCTCCTCTAGTGGGGCATTCTCCAACAAAAGCATTGAAACTAGGTGGGATCTTATTGAAAGGATCCAGAAGAACACTGAAGACTGGGAGATTGATAAAGGTATTGTACCCGTTATAAATTGTGGGCATGATTACATTGAGAGCTATGTGAAAACTGACCACTTCAATACCTTTAGCGCTAAGATTGGTCTTGATTCCCAGCTCTTAATTGATTTTTGCAAAGACTTTGCCTCTCATATTGACTCTTCTAAGAAGAAGGAGGATCAACATAAACCTTTTAAGGATTTAACTGTTGATATCAATGTTGTTGACCCTGTCTTGCGTGCAGTTTTATATGAAAAGCCCCCTTTTCCCACAAGTATGAGGGAGCACTCTTTTGTCACATGCATATTGAATAAAAGTGAAAGAATGACTGACGAGCATGAGGACCTGATTAAGGTCGATCCTCAAGTTGCATTAGTCAAGGATCTTGTTACTAGTAATATTGAGGATTCCAATATAAATTTTTGTGTTGTTTCTACTAACCTTGTTACAACCAAGAATAAAGGCCCAATTTTAGGTACTCCAGTTGTATCTGTTAAAATAGGAGATCATAATTATTATGGGTTATGTGATTTGGGATCCAGTACTAGTGCTATTCCTTTTTCAATTTATCAAGGGATCATGAATGAGATTCTACCATGTGAAATTGAAGAAGTTGATGTTACTATTCATCTTGCAAACAAAGAAACTATATCTCCTATTGGAATTGTGTGAGATGTTGAAGTTCTATGTGGAAAGGTAAAATATCCTACCGACTTTCTAGTACTTGGTTCGGTGCAAGATAGTTCTTGCCCTATTATCTTTGGTAGGCCTTTCCTCAATACTTGTGGAGCTATTATAGATTGCAGGAAAGGAAAAGTATTTGTTGAATTTAATGGTGAGCCATATGAATTTAACTTTTCTAAATTCTCGAAGCAAACTCGTGGTACTGATCCGCCTAGTAATGATAAAATTATTGAAGAGATTGCTTCTATTGTTATTCCTCCTAACGATCCTTTGCAGCAAATTATGGAGGATCACGAGAATGATATGCATATGCAGGAAATGAATGAGCTAGATGACACATTCTTGAGACAACCTGCTATCCTGAAGCACAACCTTCCGGTTGAGCCTTTGGGAATTTTATCGAAACCAAAAGAAGACCCGGTGTTTGATATTAAACCTCTTCCCGATACGCTCAAGTATGCTTATTTAGATGAAAAGAAAGTATATCCTGTTATTATCAATTCTAACCTTTCAAGATATGAAGAAGAGCATTATTGGAAGTCCTTCGTAAACACCGAGGTGCTATTGGCTATACCCTTGATGATCTTAAGGGGATCAATCCATCTATTTGTCAGCATGCTATCAATCTTGAGCCTGATGCTAAGCCGATTGTTGATCATCAACGACGGTTGAACCCGAAGATGAAGGATGTTGTGAGGACCGAAATCCTCAAGCTTCTAGCCACAGGTATTATCTACCCTATAGCTGATAGTAAGTGGGTAAGTTCGGTACATTGTCTTCCCAAGAAAGGAGGTACGACTGTGGTTCCTAATGATAATAAAGAACTAATACCTGAAAGAATTATTATTGGATATAGAATATGTATTGATTATAGGAAGCTGAACAAGGCAACCAGGAAGGACCACTACCCGCTGCCGTTCATCGACCAAATGCTTGAAAGGTTATCCAAAAACACTCACTTTTGCTATCTTGATGGGTACTCTGGCTTCTCTCAAATTCATGTTAACACTGCCGATCAAGAGAAGACCACTTTTACTTGTCCCTTTGGTACTTATGCTTATAGATGTATGCCTTTTGGTTTATGCAATGCTCCTGCTACTTTTCAAAGGTGTATGTCCGCTATCTTTCATGGTTTTTTGTGAGGAAATTGTGGAGGTCTTGACGGACGATTTCTCCATCGATGGAACCTCTTTTGACCATTGTCTCCACAACCTTAATAAAGTTTTGTAGAGATGAGAGGAGACGAACTTGGTACTCAACTGGGAGAAGTTCCATTTCATGGTCAATGAGGGAATTGTTCTTGCCCACAAGATTTCTAAAAAGAGAAACGAGGTGGACAGGGCAAAAGTCGAAGCAATCGAGAGGATGCCTTATCCAAAGGACATCAGAGGTATTCGTAGTTTCCCTAGTGATGCTGGTTTCTATAGAAGATTTATTAAAGACTTTTATAAGACTTCGAAAGCCCTCACTAATCTTCTCCAGAAGGATATTCCTTTTGTGTTTGATGAAGATTGTAAGGAAGCCTTCGAAGTTCTTAAGAAAGCCTTGATAACTGCCCCTATAGTCCAACCACCTTATTGGATTTGCCTTTTGAAATCATGTGTGATGCTAGTAATTTTGATGTTGGAGCTGTGTTAGGACAAAGGGTTGATAAGAAATTGAATGTTATACATTATGCTAGGAAAACCCTTGATAGTGCTCAAAAGAATTTCGCTACTACTGAGAAAGTGTTTTTAGCGGTAGTGTTTGCTTGTGATAAGTTTAGGACTTACATTGTTGATTCCAAAGTCATCATTCATACTGATCATGCCGCTATTAAGTATCTTATGGAAAAAAGGATGCCAAACCAAGGCTTATCACATGGGTCCTTCTTCTTCAAGAATTTGATTTACAGATTATTGAAAGGAAGGGAGCACACAACCCTTTACCAGACAACCTTTCCAGGATGGAGGACATACCACATGATCCTATTCCAGTCAATGATAGTTTTCCTGATGAACAGTTAGCTATTTTGAAAGTACAATCTAATTCCGATCCATGGTATGCAGATTATGCTAACTTTATTGTTGCAAAGTTTTTGCCTCCAGGTTTAACATTCCAGCAGAGGAAGAAGTTCTTCCACGACTTGAGGTATTACTTTTGGGATGACCCACATATTTTTAGAGAAGGTGCGGATGGAATTGTGAGGAGATGTATACCGGAGCATGAGCAGAAGGATATCTTGAGACAATGTCATAGCAGTCCTTATGGTAGACATCATGCCGGTGAGAGGACCGCACACAAGGTTCCCCAATCAGGTTTTTATTGGCCTACTCTCTTTAAAGATGCTAGAAATTATGTTTTATCTTGTGATAAGTGCCAAAGAGATGGTAATATTAGTAGGAGGAATGAGATGCCTATGAATTATTCTCTAGTCATTGAGCCTTTTCATTGCTGGGGCTTTGATTTTATGTGTCCTTTCCTTCCTTCACACAAATACACTCACATCTTAGTGGATGTTGATTATGTGACCAAGTGGGTTGAAGCAATCCCCACTGAAAGTGCTGATCACAAGACATCTTTGAAAATGCTCAAGGATGTAATCTTCCTTATGTTTGGTGTACCTAGGTACCTCATGGCCAACGGAGGATCACATTTTACACATGGTGCTTTTAGAAAAGCTCTAGCCAAATATGATGTTAATCATAGAATTGCTTCACCTTACCACCCTCAAACAAGTGGGCAAGTTGAGCTCACAAATAGAGAGATCAAGTTGATCTTGCAAAAGACAGTGAACAGTTCTAGAAAGGACTGGTCTAATAAGCTAGGAGATGCCTTGTGGGCGTATAGAATTGCTTACAAAAATCCCATGGGGATGTCTCCGTATAAGATGTCCATGGCAAGGCATGCTATCTACCTTTAGAGTTAGAGCACAAAGCTTTCTGGGCTGTTAGAGAGCTTAATGCTGACCCAAAGCTTGCTGGTGAAAAGCGTCTCATGAACTTGACTTCTCTAGACGAGTGGATAAGTGAAGCTTACGAGAGCGCAAAAATATTCAAATAAAAGGTAAAGAAGTGGCATGACAAGAGAATTTTGAAACGTGAATTTAATGTTGGTGATAAAGTTTTATTGTATAGATCTTGTTTTAGGTTTTCTCCAGGTAAATTACTATCCAAGTGGGAAGGACCGTACCATATCGAAGACGTCTACCGCTCCGGTGCAATCGAGAGTAATAATTTTGAAGGCACAAAACCATATGTTGTGAATGGGCAAAGACTCAAGCATTTCATGGCTGGAGACCCTATCAATGTAGAGGTGGATGTGCTACAGGTAGCCACTCATGAAGAACATATTGCAACACTGTATCAGACACCGACAGAACAATAATAAGAATATGTATGAAATACGGTAAGGAAACTTTGCGAACATCAATAAAAGTTCTGAATTATGTGTTTTTTGCAAAATTAGGAAAATTCAGAGCCAAAGTGGAGCCGGAGAGGAACTCCAGGTGCTTCATGTGACTTGTGGGCGCGGGCTACCTCCTGGCCGAGCCAGGAGGCCGCCTGGACCACCCGGAGTCCGTCTCCAACCCCACTTTGGCTTGTTACCTTCTTTTGATGCAGAAATATTTGCTATATATTCTCCCGGATTGTCCCGGCTTTGTATCTTGCGATTCCGTGCGTTTTCTTTTCGACCTGTCTGTGTCAGGAGAACTTTCAGCAAACCTAGGTGCAATGTCTTCCCCAAAATCCCCCAAGGACAAGTTCTTCGTCAATGTCATCAACCCTTACCTCGCAGAGGTAAAGATACACCCTCAAGCACTTTGGGTGGAGGATAGTGTCCTCCACAAAGAAGATTTGAAGGGATCTATCAAGGAGGGGAGCACCAGGGCTAGGATGGAAGAAGTGGAGCAAGAAGTCTTCAAGTACAAGTTGATGATCGAGAGTGGTGTCGAGGCCAACAGCGAAATCATCGCCGAGTTGAACAGGGAACATGAGGAGGAGATGAAGGAAGTGTGTTCAATCATATCCGCACTAGAAACCAAAGTGTTCGAGCTTCAAGGGCACATCTATGACTTCCAAAACCAGAATTGTGAGTATGAACTTAAGTTTTTGCGCATGGGCTTATCTGCCGAAAGCAGGATCCTGGAGACTGAAGAATCCTGTGTGGAGGGAGGATTGACACGTCTCCAACGTATCTATAATTTTTGATGGTTCCATGCTATTATCTTGTCAAACTTTGGATGTTTTGTATGCCTTTTATATCTTTTTTGGGACTAACTTATTAACTCAGTGCCAAGTGCCAGTTCCTGTTTTTTCGTGTTTTTGACCCTTTTCACAGGAGGATTTTAAGCGGTGTCCAAACGGAATAAAACTTCCGAAAATATTTTTTATTTCGGAACAGAAGATACGCATGAGACTTGAGAACCAAGGCAGGGGCCACCAGGGGACCCCACAAGCCCCCTAGGCGCGACCAGGGGGGGTGCTGCGCCTAGCAGGCTTGTGGGCCCCTGTGGCTCGTCTGCCCTACCTCTTCCGCCTATAAATTCCTGAAAATTCCAAAACTACGAGAGAGATCCACGAAAATACTTTTTCACCACCGCAAGCTTCTGTCTCTGCAAGATCCCATCCGGGGCACGTTCTGGTGCCCTGACGGAGGGGGGATTCGGATACGGAGGGCTTCTTCAGCAACACCATGACCTCTCCGATGATGCGTGAGTAGTTCACCATAGACCTTCGGGTCCATAGCTAGTAGCTAGATGGCTTCTTCTCTCTCTTGGATCTTCAATACAAAGTTCTCCATGATCTTCATGGAGATCTATCCGATGTAATCTTCTTTTGCGGTGTGTTTGTCGAGATCCGATGAATTGTGGATTTATGGTCAGATTATCTATGAATCTTATTTGAGTTTCTTCTGATCTCTTATATGCATGATTTCATATCCTTGTAATTCTCTTCGAGTTGTGGGTTTTGTTTGGCCAACTTGATCTATAATTCTTGCAATGGGAGATGTGCTTGGTTTTGGGATCATACCGTGCGGTGACCTCACCCAGTGATAGAAGGGGTAGTGAGGCACGCATCGTGTTGTTGCCATCAAGGGTAAAAATATGGGGTTTTCATCATTGGTTTGAGTTTATCCCTCTACATCATGTCATCTTGCTTAAGGCGTTACTCTGTTCGTCATGAACTCAATACACTAGATGCATGCTGGATAGCGGTCGATGTGTGGAGTAATAGTAGTAGATGCAGAAAGTATCGGTCTACTTGTCTCGGACTTGATGCCTATATGTATGATCATTGCCTTAGATATCGTCATGAGTTTGCGTGGTTCTATCAATTGCTTGACAGTAATTTGGTCACCCACCGTATTATTTGCTATTTTGAGAGAAGCCTCTAGTGAACACTATGGCCCCCGGGTCTACTTCACATCATATGTTCAGCCATACACTTTTCCTTCATTGCACTTTCCGCCTTCAGATCTCACTTTGCAATCAATCTTGAAGGGATTGGCAACCCCTTTATAGCGTTGGGTGCAAGCTCATTTGTGTTTGCGCAAGTACTCTGGAACTTGGCTCGATTCTCCTACTGGATTGATACCTTGGTTCTCAAACTGAGGGAAATACTTACTGCTCCTGTGCTGCATCACCCTTTCCTCTTCAAGGGAAAAACCAACGCAAGCTCAAGAGGCAGCAAGGACCTTTGCCATGGATGCTTTTCGCTAAGGATTACCTGAAGAACAAGAACAAGGATGAAGAGTGAAATCTTCATGGGTAATGGCATTCTCGTAGCTTGTTCCAAGCTTGGGGGAGTGCCCGACATTGTTATTTTTTATCCTTTACCTTTTATGGTCAAGTTTAGTGTCGTATCATGTCTAGGGAAGTTATCTTATGAAATAGGTGTTTGCATTGAGGTCTATCACTCCTTTGTGGAGAGTCTTGTATCCGTGAGTGTGCAGTTGTCAATGATGGAATATTAATGAGAAGTTTATTAATTTCTTTGCTGCACCTGGTATTCTCTTCATGCAATCAACCTTATAAGTTGATTCTTATGGGAGTATTGACCTTTCATATCAGGTATGGCTTTGAAAACTTAATTTAATCTTGGCAAACATAGCATTGGTCATAACAACAAGCATGAGTTTTCTTCTAGTAGCGACATAGCCAAAACTTGTATGTTCTTATGCTTGAAGTGTTATGCTGACAAGGAAGACAACTTGATGTTTTATGCCAATTCTTTATGTTAAACTTTATATTGTTTTGCATCCAAGTCAACATTATTTGTCTGCTCTCAAAAGCCTTTGCTAGCCAACCCTTGCACTAAGCGCGAATACTGCTTGTGCATCCATACCCTGAAACCTCAAACTTCCCAAGAGTCCACCATACCTTCCCTATATGTGGTATTTCACCGCAACTCCTAAAGTATATTACTCATCTGCTATCTTTAAACCTTCAAATGTTACTTCCTGTTTTGTGCCTCTGTTTTAGCTCATGAGGAAGTAGTAGATAATTCATGATCTTCTCATACTGGACAACTTTTTTCCTGGGTTTGCATGTTTAATCTGCGAACCCCTAATACCAGAAGGGACTCGCATGAGCGCACCCAGCTTGTAAAAGATAATAAAAACAAACAAAACCTTCTTCACGCTTCGTTGATGAGAAATCAGAAAACTTTGGTAGTGGTAAACAAAGGAGACTAAGGGGATGTGATGTCCCCACTTTGGGAGTCGTTCCTCAAAACTTGTCCAGCATGAGAAGTATTGGGCTATCTGCTAGCATTTGTTAACAAATTATGCACCTCTCAAAAGCTTGTTTTACAATCTTGTTAATTTTTAAAATCCCTAAAAGCTCTAACACATGAGTTTTCCCTACTTCCCTCTGTGAAGGGCTAATCTTTTACTTTTATGTTGAGTCAGTAAACCTACTTCTTTCGATCCTAAAAAGAGAGCACACACTTTATGTTGACATAGATGCATGCATTTATATTGTTTCATTGAGAATTGCCATATCACAACTTTGTTGACATCACCATTAAGATGAGTAAGTCGTTTGCTAAGCAAGAATCTTCCTTTGTGTTAGCATTTTCACTTCTTGACTAATAACATGTTCTTTCAAAAAAGCTTCAATTGATCTCATCAAAATATAAGAGGAAGAACAAAAGTTAAATGTTATTAGTTGTTCTTTGACCAAGGACATGTTTTCCATGGTTTGATGAGTTTTCTTAGCTCTACTTTTGATTGTGATTGATGTTACTCTTTCATATGAGCCTTATGAGTTGAGATTGCTGTTGAGGACGGTCGAGTTTAGTAGAGAAATTATGATGCTTCTTGTCCGTATTCTTATTTCTCGACACTTCACTCTCTAAACTTGTGGACATGTTTACCGAGCTCAGTATTCGCTTGGGTACGAACGAGGTCTAAGCTTGGGGGAGTTGATACGTCCAAAATGCATCACTATTTTGTATCATAATTTGTCTCTATACATTGATATATTTCACATTATGATGATGTACTTACAGTGTTTTGGCTTATTTTACACAGTTTACAACTTTCCGATGCCGAAACAACAGACGCAGGATTCAGCGGAGAAAATAGCAAGAAAAGTTACCATATTAGAACATCTCCAACTGCGCTGAAAATTTGAGGGAAGGAGTTCCCGAACAGATCCCGAAGACTGGCCGAAGAAGGTCCGGAGGGGGGCCACAGGTCACCGAGGCGACCTGCTGGCGCGGGCCACTCCTAGGTCGCGCCCAGAGGCCGCCTGGGTGGTGGGTCCCGCCTCCAGCACTCTCCTTTGGTCTATATGATCCTCTTGACCTAAAAGTTACGGGTATAGAAGAGTTTTTGCAGTTTCGCCGCCGCTCCGCGGCGAAAACCTATAGAGAAGAAAAGACCTTTACGGCGGGAAGATTCCATCGGGGAGAACTCCTCCCGAAAGGGGAGATCGTCCTCACCATCGTCATCATCATCACGGGCATCATCGAGATCATCATCACCATCATCACCATCACCAGCACCATCTCCATCTTCATCCCGTCTCACTTCACCATTGCAATCGGAGTTGTACCTTGCACTATCCATCCCATCTACTCTATCGGTGTTGATTACTCCTTTGTGGTGAATGCTATTGAGTTTTGTTGGAGGATTATTGTTAATCATATTTTCATCACCTCTGATCATGATCTCTTTTATGTATTGTGAGTAGTTCCGTTAGTTCTTGAGGACATGGGAGAAGTCTAGATGCTAGTAGTCATATGATGTTGAAGTAATATGAGTTGAATTATATTTAATTTATGGAGTTATTCTTCTAGTGGTGTTATGTGAACGTCGACTACATAACACTTCGCCTTTTTAAGGACCTAGGGGAATGCATTGTGTATAAAGAAGGCTTATGGTGGGTTGCCGGAGTGACAGAAACCTGAACCCCAGTTCACATACTTTTGCATGAGGGAGTATTGGATCCTAAATCTTATTGCTATGGTTAGGCTTTGCCTTAATTTCTCTCTTGTATTTGCGGATGCTTGCAAGAGGGATTAATCATAAGAGTGTACTTGTCTTAGCCTAGACGGTGCACTAGTAAAGATCCTCCCACATAACACTTACCAATACAAAACATAGTACTAGACGGAATATCTTGAAAGCACTTGACTATATCTCCCATGTGTCCTCAGGAACGCCTTAGTCTTTATAAGTTTAGTCCCTGGGCTTATCCTTTGTGTTCAAAATGATTGGGCCACTTGCTGCACCTCGGAACCATTTACTTTCCTTGCATTTATTTCCTTGTTGCTATTACTAGAAAACCCATAAAAAGTACCTTTCAGTACTTGAAGTTATTCCTTGCTCAAGATCACTTGTCAGTACCTTATGCTCCTCGTGGGTTCGACACTCTACTCATCGAAAAGGCTACGATAGATCCCCTAAACTTGTGGGTCATCAGTTACTCTTCCATGTCACATACAACTTGGTGGTGTGCATAAATGATATGAATGAATAGTAATGCACATAGCACCAAACGTGATGTGGATGATCAACATGTAGATAGGTGATGTTTGCTGTGTATCCCTGGCAATAGTGCCAGAAATACTTCTGCTACTGCACAAAAGACCTTCCAACGACGCGAGAGATAGGCCCGTCGACGGGAGAATACTTGGCTTGATCTTTCTGTTGCGGCTACGCCTTAAGGGACTTCCTAGGAAAGTATGCAAAGGATTTCCCCCGTGGCCTTGGAGCTTTGCGTTGGTGTTCCCTCAAAGCGGAAAGGGTGATGTAGCACAGCGACGGTAAGTATTTCCCTCAGTTTGAGAACCAAGGTATCAATCCGGCAGAAGAGTATCTCAAGATCCTGCACAAACACAAAAGCTTGCACCCAACGCTATGAAGGGGTTGTCAATCCCTTATAGATTGTTTGCCAAGTGAGAACTGAAAGCAACAAAGTAACAAAGCAAAGTAAAAGCGGAGTTGTAAACGATGGATGTGAATAGACCCCGGGGCCGTAGTGTTTACTAGTGGTTTCTCTCGTGAAAGCAAGTAAACGGTGGGTGAACAAACTACTGTCGAGCAATTGATAGAACTTTGCAGAGTCATGACAATATCTATGCAATGATTATTTCTATAGGCATCACGTCCGAAACAAGTAGACCGATACTGTCTGCATCTACTACTATTACTCCACACGTCAACCGCTATCCAACATGCATCTAGTGTATTAAGTCCATAAGAACAGAGTAACACCTTAAGCAAGATGACATGATGTAGAGGGATAATCTCAAACCAATGATAAAACCCCCATATTTTTACCCTTGATGGCAACTTCTTGATGTGTGCCTTGCTTCCCTTACTGTCACTGGGAAAGGTCACCACATGGCAGAACCCACAACCAAGCACTTCTCCCATTGCAAGAATCATAGACCTAGTTGGCCAAACAAAACCCAAGACTCGAAGAGACTTACAAGGATATCAAATCATGCATATAAGAAATCAGCAAAGACTCAAACATATATCATAGATAATCTTATCACAAGTCCACAATTCATTGGATCTCGACAAACACACCGCCAAAGAAGATTACATCGGATAGATCTCCATGAAGATCATGGAGAACTTTGTATTGAAGATCCAAGAGAGAGAAGAAGCCATCTAGCTACTAACTACGGACCCGTAGGTCTGAAGTGAACTACTCAAGAGTCATTCGAGGGGTCATGATGATGATGAAGAAGTCCTCCACCTCCAAAGTCCCCTCCGGCAGGGCGCCGGGAAGGGTCTCCAGATGAGATCTCGCGGAAACGGAAGCTTGCGGCGGCGGAAAAGTATTTTCGAGGCTCCCCTGGTTTTTTGCGGAATATTTGGGAATATATAGGCGCAAGACCTAGGTCAGGAGGTGGCCAGGGAGACCACAAGCCTGCCCACCGCCGCCTCCCCCTTGTGGCAGAGTGGGGGCTTGTGAGCTCCCTGGAGCCCACCTGGCCTGGCCCAAAGGCTCCCTGGACTTCTTCCGTTCGGGTTTTTTCTTCCGTTTGGACTCCGTTCCAAAATCAGATCTGAAAAGAGTCAAAAACACGGAAAAACAGGAACTCGCACTTGGCACTGAATCAATAAGTTAGTCCCCAAAAAGATATAAAAAGGTACATAAAACATACAAAGAAGACAAGATAACAACGTGAAACCATCAAAAATTACAGATACGTTTGAGACGTATCAAGCATTCCCAAGCTTAACTCATGCTCGTCCTCGAGTAGGGAAGTGATAAGAATGAATTTTTGATGCTTTCATGCTACCTAGCATAGGTCTCCTTTGTAATTCCTCTTATGTGACGTGAATGTTTAGATCCATTAGATTCAGAACAATAGTTTTCTATTGACGTGGAAACAATAATAATTCAAGGAAACTAGCAAAGTAATCATGAACTTTGAAAATAACAAGGCCAAAAGAAAGTTATACCTACAAAACCATATAGTCTAGCTATGCTCTATCATCATTGCACAACGAATTTAAATCATGCACAACCCCGGTATTGGCCAAGTAATTGTTTTAGACCTTTACTTTCTCAAACATTTTCAACTCTCACGCAATACATGAGCGTGAGACATGGTTATAACACTATAGATGGTGTGGAATGTGGTGGGGTTTGCAAGACAAAAAGGAGAAGATAGTCACATTAACTAGGCATATTAATGAGCTATGGATATGCTCATCAATAGATATCAATGTGAATGAGTAGGGATTGCCATACAAATGATGCACTAGAGCTACAAGTATGTGAAAGCTCTTGAAGGAAACTAGTGGGTGTGCATCCAACTTGCTTGCTCACGAAGACCTAAGGCAATTTTGAGGAAGCCTATCATTGGAATATACAAGCCAAGTTATATAATGAGAATTTCCCACTAGCTATATGGTGGTGACAAAACGAGAGACTCTCAATCATGAAGATCATGGTGCTCAAAATGCACAAGTGTGGAAAAAGTGGTAGCATTGTCCCTTCTCTCTTTTTCTCTCATTTTTTATTATTTTGGTGGGCTCTTTGGCCTCTTTTTTATGGGCTTCTTTGGCCTATTTTATTTCCTCACATGGGACAATGCTCCAATAATGATGATCATCACACTTTCAACTCAAAACTTAGAGCAATTATGACTCTATATGGAATGCCTTCGGTAGTGTACCGTGGCAATGATCTAGCATGGCATAGACATCAATGGAAACATCATGCTAGCTATCTTACGATCATGCAAAGGCAATGTAGATGTGGTGGCACATATCATGGTGGTAGTTGCACGGCAATATATCTCGGAATGACTTTGAAAAAGCCATAGTAGGTAGGTATGGTGGCTGTTTTGAGGGAGGCTAATGGTGGGTTTTGTGCACCGGCGAAAGTTGCACGGCACTAAGAAGATAGTGATGGTGGAAGGTGAAATTGCATCTAAACCATGGACTCAAAATTAGTCATGAAGAACTCATATACTTGTTGCAAAAATTTTATTAGTAATCGAAACAAAGCATTCAACGGATACTCCTAGGGGAAGGGTTGGTAGGTATAAACCATCGCGTGATCCCGACCGCCACGCAAAGGATGACAATCAATCGACTAATCATGCTCGGATTTCATCACATAGCGTTTCACCATACGTGCATGCTACGGGAATCACTAACTTCAACACAAGTATTTCTAGATCCACAACACCTTACTAGCATAACTTCAATATTACCATAACCACAACTCAAAACTAATTGAGATGAATCAAACTTCTCTAACTATTCAATGCACATGAAGGAGGAAGTTTTCGTATCCCTTTGGATAACTACCCCTTTTTGAGACTACTTTCAAAGCATAGATCAACTACCAAGCCACGCACCCTGCGCTCTAAAAGATATAAGTGAAGCACATAGAGCAAAAGTATCTAGCTCAAAAGATATAAGTGAAGCACATGTGAGCTGAATTGTCTACCAAAAGATATAAGTGAAGCTCGACAAAATCACGGTGTGTGCATGTCTCTCTCTCTAGGTGTGCAGCAAGGATGATTGTGACACAACAAAATTAAAAGACTCCTACAATACAAGACGCTCCAAGCAAAAACACATAACATGTGGTGAATAAATATATAGCCCCAAGTAACGTTACCGATGGATTGAAGACGAGAGAGGGGATGCCTTCCCGGGGCATCCCCAAGCTTAGGCTTTTAGGGCATCCTTGAATCTCTTGGGGTGCCTTGGGAATCCCCAAGCTTGAGCTCTTGCCACTCTTTATCTTTTTGTCCATAAGAACTTCACCCAAAACTTGAAAACTTCACAACACGAAACTTAACCAGAAACTCGTGATAACATTAGTACAAGAAAGCAAACCACCACTTCCTTAGGTACTGTAGCAAACTTAAATTCTACTTGTGCTGATGTTGGTTTACTGCACTTTCAATCTTCCATGGCTAATACCCCCCGATACTATCCATAGTTTCATCAAAATAAGCAACCAACACAACAAAAATAGAATCTGTTAACACCAGACCAGTCTGTAGCAATCTGTATGTTTCGTATACCTCTGGTACTTCAAAAATTGTGAAAACTTCCGACAATCTGAATAATTTGCATAAAATCAGCAGCAGAAAGAATCAACTCAAAATCTCTTACAGAAAACAAATGAAAATTCTTTTCGTGAGCAGAAAGTTTCTGTCTTTCCCAGCATGACCAAACGATCATCCTCAAGACTAATCATAACGGTTTTGCTTGGCACAAACGCAAAAAGAAACACAAAAAACACAATCATAACAGAAGTATGAAAGTGTGGAAAACACAAAACAGAAACAAAAAGGATAGATACGTTGGGTTGCCTCCCAACAAGCGCTTTTGTTTAACGCCCTTAGCTAGGCGAAAGTGATGGAATCACGTATAGTCATCTTTGGTGCTCAAACCATAGGTAGCCCTCATCATAGATTCATAAGGAAATCTTATTTTCTTTCTAGGAAAGTGCTCCATGCCCTTCTTTAAGGGAAATTGAAATCTAATATTCCCTTCCTTCATATCGATGATAGCACCAATAGTCCTTAGGAAAGGTCTACCAAGAATAATGGGACATGAAGGATTGCAATCTATGTCAAGTACAATGAAATCCACGGGTACATAGTTCTTATTTGCAACAATAAGAACATCATCGATCCTCCCCATGGGCTTCTTGACGGTAGAATCCACAAGATGCAAATTAAGAGAACACTCTTCAATCTCATGAAAACCAAGAATATCACATAAAGTCTTTGGAATCGCGGAAACACTAGCCCCCAAATCACACAAAGCATTGCACTCATAGTTTCTGATCTTGATTTTGATAGTAGGCTCCCACTCATCATGAAGTTTTCTAGGTATCGAGACTTCTAGTTCAAGCTTCTCTTCAAGAGATTTCATCATAGCATCTACGATATGCGCGGTAAAGGCTTTGCTTTGGCTATAAGCATGTGGAGAGTTTGCAATGGATTGCATCAAAGAAACGCATTGAAACAAGAAGCAATTATCATAATTTAATTCCTTGAAATCCAAAGTGGGAGTTTCATTACTACCCAAAATTTTGACTTCTTCTACTCCACTCTCCACACCTTTATCATCAAGATGGGTGGACTCCGAATCATTGGGGCGTTTTTCAACAAAAGTGGATCCATATCCAGCCCCTCCATAAGTAGGTTTAAACCATTCATGTCTAGCGCGATTTTGGGAGGTTCTTTCTTTGCTCTCATTCATGGAGATACACATAGATTTCAAAGTTTAATCCAAGTTGATCTTGGAAGGAGCGCATCTAACTTTCAAAGCATCAATACCACAAGACATCCTATCAACGCTCTTAGCCAAATCGTCTATTTTGAGTAGTTTTTCCTCTATGGACGCATTGAAAATCTTTTGAGAGTTGATGAACTCTTTGACATTACTCTCTACATCAGAGGGTAATTTGTTATGATTTCCATAAGTGTTGCCGTAGGAATTGCCATAATTGTTAGAGGAGTTACTAGGAAAAGGCCTAGGACCATAGTTTCCTCTAAAAGCATTGTTGTTGCCAAAATTGTTCCTACCAACAAAATTGACGTCCAAACTAGCGTTGCTACTCTCAATCAAAGAAGATAATGGCATGTCATTAGGGTCTATGTTAGCGTTTCTACTAGCAACCAAATTCATCAACTCGTCCATCTTAGCACTAAGCGAGTTAATCTCTTCTATAGCGTGCGCCTTTTTGCTAGCAGGCGGCCGTTTAGTGTGCCACTGAGAGTAGTTGGTCATGATATTGTCTAGGAGTTTTGTAGCGTCTCCTAACGTGATTTCCATGAACGTTCCACCTGAGGCGGAGTCCAAGATATTGCGAGAAGCGAAATTCAAGCCAGCGTAAAAGATTTGTATAATCATCCACAAACTCAAGCCATGAGCGGGACAATTTCTAATCATAAGCTTCATCCTCTCCCAAGATTGTGCAACGTGTTCATGATCAAGTTGCTTGAAATTCATGATATCTTTACGTAAGAAGATGATCTTAGCCGGCGGAAAATACTTGGATATGTAAGCATCTTTGCACCTATCCCAAGAATCGATACTATTTTTAGGCAAAGAAGAAAACCAAGTTTTTGCGCAATCTCACAACGAGAAAGGAAAAGGTTTCAACTTAATCACGTCATTATCCACATCTCTTTTCTTTTGCATATCACAAAGCTCAATGAAGGTATTGAGATGGGATGCGACATCTTCACTAGGAAGGCCAGAGAATTGCTCTTTCATAACAAGATTCAGCAAAGCTACGTTGATTTCATACGATTCCGCACTGGTGGCGGGAGCAATCGGAATACTAATAAAATCATTATTGTTAGTGCTCGAGAAGTGGCAAAGTTTGGTGTTTTCAGACATGATGTCTTCAACAAACAAACAAGCACACAAGCAAGCAAGAAACCGGCAAAGGAAAACGACAAGAGAAAACGGCGAATGAAAACGACAAATGTGAAGTGGGGGAGAGGAAAACCAGAGGCAACTCGCAACAAAAGTAAATGCAAGAAAAGAGTTTGTGAGACCTACTTGGATAGATCTTGATTTCTCCTCCTCGGAAACGACGCCAGAAATACTTCTAATGTTTGATGTGTATCCCTGGCAATAGTGCCAGAAATACTTCTGCTACTGCACAAAAGACCTTCCAACGGCGCCAGAGATAGACGCGTCGACGGGAGAATACTTGGCTTGATCTTTCTGTTGCGGCTACGCCTTAAGGGACTTCCTAGGCAAGTATGCAAATGATTTCCCCCGTGGCCATGGAGCTTTGCGCCGGTGTTCCCTCGAAGCGGAAAGGGTGATGTAGCACAGCGACGGTAAGTATTTCCCTCGGTTTGAGAACCAAGGTATCAATCCGGCGGAAGAGTATCTCAAGATCCTGCACAAACACAAAAGCTTGCACCCAACGCTATGAAGGGGTTGTCAATCCCTTATAGATTGTTTGCCAAGTGAGAACTGAAAGCAACAAAGTAACAAAGCAAAGTAAAAGTGGAGTTGTAAACGATGGATGTGAATAGACCCGGGGGCCGTAGTGTTTACTAGTGGCTTCTCTCGTGAAAGCAAGCAGACGGTGGGTGAACAAATTACTGTCGAGCAATTGATAGAACTGTGCAGGGTCGTGACGATATCTATGCAATGATTATTTCTATAGGCATCATGTCCGAAACAAGTAGACCGATACTGTCTGCATCTACTAGTATTACTCCACACGTCGACCGCTATCCAGCATGCATCTAATGTATTAAGTCCATAAGAACAGAGTAACGCCTTAAGCAAGATGACATGATGTAGAGGGATAATATCAAACCAATGATAAAAACCCCATCTTTTTACCCTTGATGGCAACTGCTTGATGTGTGCCTTGCTGCCCCTACTGTCACTGGGAAAGGTCACCACATGGCAGAACCCAAAACCAAGCACTTCTCCCATTGCAAGAATCATAGATCTAGTTGGCCAAACAAAACCCAAGACTCGGAGAGACTTACAAGGATATCAAATCATGCATATAAGAAATCAGCAAAGTCTCAAATATATATCATATATAATCTTATCACAAGTCCACAATTCATCGAATCTCGACAAACACACCGCCAAAGAAGATTACATCGGATAGATCTCCATGAAGATTATGGAGAACATTGTATTGAAGATCCAAGAGAGAGAAGAAGCCATCTAGCTACTAACTACGGACCCGTAGGTCTGAAGTGAACTACTCACGAGTCATTGGAGGGGCGATGATGATGATGAAGAAGCCCTCCACCTCCAAAGTCCCCTCCGGCAGGGCGCCGGGAAGGGTCTCTAGATGAGATCTCGCGGAAACGGAAGCTTGCGGCGGCGGAAAAGTATTTTCGAGGCTCCCCTGGTTTTTTGCGGAATATTTGGGAATATATAGGCGCAAGACCTAGGTCAGGAGGCGGCTAGGGAGGCCACAAGCCTGCCCACCGCCACCTCCCCCTGGTGGCGGAGTGGGGGCTTGTGGGCTCCCTGGAGCCCACCTGGCCTGGCCCAAAGGCTCCCTGGACTTCTTCCGTTCGGGAAAATATCATTTCGGGGTTTTTGTTCCGTTTGGAATCCGTTCCAAAATCAGATCTGAAAAGAGTCAAAAACACGTAAAAACAGGAACTGGCACTTGGCACTGAATCAATAAGTTAGTCCCCAAAAAGATATAAAAAGGTACATAAAACATACAAAGAAGACAAGATAACATCGTGAAACCATCAAAAATTATAGATACGTTTGAGACGTATCAATAGCTCAAAAGTAATAACTTGGTAGCATCAAACAACCATAGTTGATGATCAAGCACACCTCCAAACGGATAAAGTCATACAAAAGACCAAAACTTTTGAAAAACCGAACGAGAGCAAATAAAATGCAAAACTCTCCCTCTCGAAGCCCTATTTGATCTATACACTTCTCCCCCTTTGGCAACAAGTTACCAAAAAGTTCAAAGGTCTAGAACTAAGCGTCTCTGTGGGCACGATCTCCTCTCGTAGCTGAAAATGGAGTGAACAAGAGAGCATCGACGAAGGCTTCTACAAATGTTGCTTGAGCTGGAGGGTAGACACTAGAGGTGTTGTAGCAGGAGTTGAAGCTTGAGCTAACAATGATGGTCTTGCTTTCAAATTTCCGATACTCGCCTATCTGCTGACCTAGTCTGGGTCATGAACTGAGTGGTAGTACGAAGAGTTGAATCATCATCATCATCATCACTGGAGTGTGAAATCTTCAATGAATCAACTTCATGCTGAAGTTGGTCAATAGTGGTGGTCAACTCTGTCACCTTGACATCCAGGTCATGTAATTTTGTCTCCACGATCCTCTCTAGGCTCTTTTGGTTCAGCAAGATTTCAAAAACTTTCTTCTCCATCCCTTGGATGTTGCTGACGAAGAATGACATCTACTCATCTCTGGTTCTGGGCTGTGGGGGTTGAGATGGAGCATTCCTTGCGGTCTGTGTAGCTACTGCCTTTGCTGCTTCTCTAGCAGTAGTTGAGCTGGGATGGGTATCATCCATCACAACTTCATTATCTTCAAAATCAGGTTGAAGAGGAAGGTGGGGCGGTCAAGTTGATATGCATGCTTGCCAATCTTGGCATTGATGAGCATCTGAATGTATGGAGCATATCCACAAGATCTCTTCTGATCAGCTGCAATCCTCTACACTCGGAATGGATGTGGGTGTCTAGATGGTGCAGCATGTTGATGGAATAACCTCTAATCATCTTGTCATCACCTGATTTGGGCATCAGTGTGTGTCTCATGATAGTGTTTGTAGTGGGTATTCCAGCTTGCAAGAAATAGACAAAGCCAAGTTTGGGAGACGACAAATAATCACTCGGCACAGCCTTGTACATATTGGCCATGGAGTTGCGATTCATTTTGAGCTGTGAATACACATCCAAGTCCTCTTCACGTGCTTTTGGAGCACCAATGATAGTGGCCCATTCATCAACCGTCGACTCATATCGGTGACCCTCAGTCATCCAAACAATTATTCCATCCTAATAGAAATGAGCGATGGAATAGAATTGCAAGATCATCTCATCATTCCATGCAGTCATCTCTTTGCCAACAAAATCTTCAATGTTAACCATCCTGGAATTTTCTCTCACATGAGGAAAATAGTCTTCATTGGCCTTCATGTATTCCCAATCGACATATCTCATGTCGCTGAGTGCGGGATTCTTGTCGGGCAATACTCTCTCATAGAAATATTGTTGTTCCCTTGTGTAAAAGCGGGGATCAACAACACTTCTCCTTCTCACAGCATATGGGTCAACATATCTCCACTTCCTCAAACCTACATCTTTCCTCTTCTTCTTGTCCGCAGCAACAAGGTGAGATGTATCATGGGTTGGCAGATGAGGTCTCTGCTTCATAAGCACAGGGGCATCCTCATCTCCCTAAGTAGCAAAAACTCTCGATGTAGAGACTTTTTTTTTCTCAGCTGTAGGAATCTCCTTTGTAGTCCTCTTGGGAGCTACAAGCTTATTAGCCTTAGGTGCTGAAGGCTTTGGTGCAGATTTCTTGGGCATGGCATCAGCCATAAGCTTTTTCTTCTTGGGAGGAGGGACTTGATGTTTGCTGTGTACCCCTGGCAATTGTGCCATAAATACTCCTACTACGGCACGTTGGTATTCCCTCGAAGCAGAAAGGGTGATGTAGCACAGCGACGGTAAGTATTTTCCTCACTTTGAGAACCAAGGTATTAATTCAGAGGAAGAGTATCTCACTAACCTGCACAAACACAAAAGCTTGCACCCAACGCTATGAAGGGGTTGTCAATCCCTTATAGATCGTTTGCCAAGTGAGAACTGAAAGTAACAAAGTAACAAAGCAAAGTAAAAGCAGAGTTGTAAACGATGGATGTGAATAGACCCGGGGGCCGTAGTGTTTACTAGTGGCTTCTCTCGTGAAAGCAAGTAGGCGGTGGGTGAACAAATTACTGCCGAGCAATTGATAGAACTGTGCCGAGTTGTGACGATACCTATGCAATGATTATTTCTATAGGCATCACGTCCGAAACAAGTAGACCGATACTTTCTGCATCTACTACTATTACTCCACACGTCGACCGCTATCCAACATGCATTTAGTGTATTAAGTCCATAAGGACAGAGTAACGCCTTAAGCAAGATGACATGATGTAGAGGGATAATCTCAAACCAATGATAAAAACCCCATCTTTTTACCCTTGATGGCAACTGCTTGATGTGTGCCTTGCTGCCCCTACTGTCACTAGGAAAGGTCACCACATGGCAGAACCCAAAACCAAGCACTTCTCCCATTGCAAGAATCATAGATCTAGTTGGCCAAACAAAACCCAAGACTCGGAGAGACTTACAAGGATATCAAATCATGCATATAAGAAATCAGCAAAGTCTCAAATATATATCATAGATAATCTGATCACAAGTCCACAATTCATCGGATCTCGACAAACACACCGCCAAAGAAGATTACATCGGATAGATCTCCATGAAGATCATGGAGAACTTTATATTGAAGATCCAAGAGAGAGAAGAAGCCATCTAGCTACTAACTACGGACCCGTAGGTCTGAAGTGAACTACTCACGAGTCATTGGAGGGGCGATGATGATGATGAAGAAGCCCTCCACCTCCAAAGCCCCCTCCGGCAGGGCGCCGGGAAGGGTCTCCAGATGAGATCTCGCGGAAACGGAAGCTTGTGGCGGCGGAAAAGTATTTTCGAGGCTCCCCTGATTTTTTGCGGAATATTTGGGAATATATAGGCGCAATACCTAGGTCAGGAGGCGGCCAGGGAAGCCACAAGCTTGCCCACCGCCGCCTCCCCCTGGTGGCGGAGTGGGCCCTTGTGGGCTCCCTGGGGCCCACCTGGCCTGGCCTAAAGGTTCCCTGGTCTTCTTTCGTTCGGGAAAAAATCATTTCAGGGATTTTATTCCGTTTGGACTCCGTTCCAAAATCAGATCTGAAAAGAGTAAAAAACACGGAAAAACAGGAACTGGCACTTGGCTTTGAATCAATAAGTTAGTCCCCAAAAATATATAAAAAAGGTACATAAAACATACAAAGAAGACAAGATAACATCGTGAAACCATCAAAAATTATAGATACGTTTGAGACGTATCAGGACTTCATCTGGAATTTCTTCCTCTTCATCAGTAGCTTCAACAGTTTCTGCTGGATCTTCATACATGAAAGTTTGCGTACCAATAACATGGACAATCCTCTTCCTGTCTCTCTTCACACCTGGCTTCTTGGTAAGCCTAGCCTCAGAAGGTTTGGCATACTCTTTCCTCACAGTCTTCCTCACTATGGTCTTTGGGGAGCAGATTCACCAGGGATGAAATCAACTTCTTCTTCATTAGAACTGAGCTTCTTTTTGGACCTCGTGGATTCCCTAGGTAAGCTATGAGAGCTGGGAGTACCTGGGTCAGAAGGGGTCCTCTCGGGACTAGTGCGTGAATCAGATTCAACATGGGGCTCACTAAAGTTGTTCTGACTATCATCGAAACCTGACATTTTGCAAGACCAAGCAAACTGGCAGACTAGCAGACCAGCAGACCAGCAGACAAGCAGACCCTATGAAAAGATATAGAAGATCTTGAAAACATAAGTATCACAAAATTACAGAAGTTTTGCCAAATTTGAAATGTCAAAACATTATTTTAACTTCCATCAAAATAGGATTTCGGTTCCACCGAGTCAGAAATTTCGGAGCCACTGAGACACATGTTCTCGTTAATAGAAACTTGGCACCCGTTTCGGCTTCACCGAAAGGGAGAACTCGGTTTCACCGAGAACATTCTCAGTAACCCTAAAACCAAAATCGATACTACCGACTTTTGCAACTCGGTGACACCGAGATTCAATGTGGCGGACACTTAAACCTTAATTTTTCTTTGCTCGCTAATCTAAGGAGTTTTTCTTCTCGATTGAACTTGTAGCAATTGTGGACAGATAATGGCATAGCCCTATGCGCAAGAATCAGATTGGAGCGCAAAGGGAATTCAAATCCATACCCTAAATCGGCGTGGATCCGCTACAACGGCGACAACAGTGAAGATCCCATCAGTGGCGAGGACTCCTGGCGAAGGCGCATGTGAGAAACGAGTTGATGTCCGGAGACTAGGGCGCGACAACAAAGGGGTACGACAAGTCGACGTTTGAAGAAATTTCCAAGCGTCGGGTCCGCTGATATGTATATCCCTTCACTGTTGGTGAGACCGAGTTGAGTTTTCCGATGCCATCGAGTTTCACAACTGTGACGCCCTCGATTTGATCATACACTAATCATACACGCAAATGCGTACGACCAGGCTCAAGGACTCACGAGAAGATATCACAACACAACTCTAGACACAATTAAAAACATACAAGCTTCATATTACAAGCCAGGGGCCTCGAGGGCTAGAATAGATAAGCTCAAGAAACACACGCATCAGCGAAAGCAACAAATATTTGAGTGCAAGCATACAACATGGAAATGCCTTAGAGAAGGCTAGCACAAAAGATACATCGATCGAACGAGGCAAGGCCTCCTGCCTGGGAACCTCCTAAACTACTCCTGGTCGTCAGCGGCCTCCACGTAGTAGGCACCTTTGGGGTAGTAGACGTCGTCGGCGGGATACACCATCTCCTAGGCTCCATCATCTGGTCGCAGCAATCGTATCAAGGGGAAAAGGGGGAGCAAAGCAACGGTGAGTACATTGACTAAAACCAAAGAACCGTTGACTAAAACCTCTCTCACGAGCAAGACGTGATCAGAACCCAGACTATATGGGTGTTGGATTCGTTGAAATCACATGGTGATGTAAACTAGATTATTGACTCTAGTGCAAGTGGGAGACTGTTGGAAATATGCCCTAGAGGCAATAATAATTAGTTATTATTATATTTCTTTGTTCATGATAATCGTTTATTATCCATGCTATAATTGTATTGATTGGAAACACAATACTTGTGTGGATACATAGACAAAACACTGTCCCTAGTAAGCCTCTAGTTGACTAGCTCATTGATCAAACATGGTCAAGGTTTCCTGGCCATAGGCAAGTGTTGTTACTTGATAATGGGATCACATCATTAGGAGAATCCTGTGATGGACTAGACCCAAACTAATAGACTAGCATGTTGATCGTGTCATTTTGTTGCTACTGTTTTCTACGTGTCAAGTATTTGTTCCTATGACCATGTGATAATATAACTCACTGACACCGGAGGAATGCTTTGTGTGTATCAAACGTCGCAACGTAACTGGGTGACTATAAAGATGCTCTACAGGTATCTCCGAAGGTGTTCATTGAGTTAGTATGGATCAAGACTGGGATTTGTCACTCCGTATGACGGAGAGGTATCTCGGGGCCCACTCGGTAATACAACATCACACACAAGCCTTGCAAGCAATGTGACTTAGTGTAAGTTGCGGGATCTTGTATTACGGAACGAGTAAAGAGACTTGTTGGTAAACGAGATTGAAATAGGTATGCGGATACTGACGATCGAATCTCGGGCAAGTAACATACCGAAGGACAAAGGGAATGACATACGGGATTATATGAATCCTTGGCACTGAGGTTCAAACAATAAGATCTTCGTAGAATATGTAGGATCCAATATGGGCATCCAGGTCCCGCTATTGGATATTGTCCGAGGAGTCTCTCGGGTCATGTCTACATAGTTCTCGAACCCGCAGGGTCTGCACACTTAAGGTTCGACGTTGTTTTATGTGTATTTGAGTTATATGGTTGGTTACCGAATGTTGTTCGGAGTCCCGGATGAGATCACGGATGTCACAGGGTTTCCGGAATGGTCCGGAAACGAAGATTGATATATAGGATGACCTCATTTGGTTACCGGAAGGTTTTCGTGCATTACCGAAAAAGTTTCGGGCTCATCGGTAGTTTACTGGGAGTGCCGGGAGGGGTGCCGGGGACCATCAGGAGGGGTGTCACGCCCCAAGGGGTCTCATGGGCTATGGGAAGAGATAAACCAGCCCCTAGTGGGCTAGAATAAGTTCCCACTAAGGCCCATAAGGTTTGAGAAGGAAAAAACACAAGGTGGAAAGAGTTTCCAAGTGGGAAGGTGGAATCCTACTCCAAGTAGGATTGGAGTAAGACTCCTCCACCTCCAATTTCGGCCAAACCTTTAGGTTCTGAGGCTGCCTCCTCCCCTCCCTCCCTCCTATATATAGTGGGGATTTAGGGCTGATTTGAGACAACTTTTGCCACGGCAGCCCGACCACATACCTCCACGGTTTTACCTCTAGATCGCGTTTCTGCGGAGCTCGGGCGGAGCCCTGCTGAGATTAGATCACCACCAACCTCCGGAGCGCCGTCACGCTGCCGGAGAACTCATCTACCTCTCCGTCTCTCTTGCTGGATCAAGAAGGCCGAGATCATCGTCGATCTGTACGTGTGCTGAACGCGGAGGTGCCGTCCGTTCGGCACTAGATCGGAGCGAATCGTGGGACGGATCGCGGGACGGTTCGTGGGACGGTTCGCGGGGCGGATCGAGGGACGTGAGGATGTTCCACTACATCAACCACGTTTCTTAACGCTTCTGCTGTGCGATCTACAAAGGTACGTAGATCAGAAATCCCCTCTCATAGATGGACATCACCATAATAGGTCTTCGTGCGCGTAGGAAATTTTTTGTTTCCCATGCGACGTTCCCCAACAGTGGTATCAGAGCTAGGTTCATGCGTAGATGTCTTCTTGAGTAGAACACAAAAGTTTTTGTGGCGGTGATGTGTGTTTTGCTGCCCTCCTTAGTCTTTTCTTTATTCCGCGGTATTGTTGGATTGAAGCGGGTTGGACCGACATTACTCGTACGCTTACGAGAGACTGGTTTCATCGCTACGAGTAACCCCGTTGCTCAAATATGACTGGCAAGTGTTAGTTTCTCCAACTTTAGTTGAATCGGATTTGACCGAGGAGGTCCTTGGATTAGGTTAAATAGCAATTCATATATCTCCGTTGTGGTGTTTACGTAAGTAAGATGCGATCCTACTAGATACCCATGGTCACCACGTAAAACATGCAACAACAAAATTAGAGGACGTCTAACTTGTTTTTGCAGGGTATGCTTGTGATGTGATATGGCCAACGATGTGATGTGATATATTGGATGTATGAGATGATCATGTTGTAATAGTTAATATCGACTTGCACGTCGATGGTACGGCAACCGGCAGAAGCCATAGGGTTGTCTTTAAACTAACGTTTGTGCTTGCAGATGCGTTTACTATATTGCTAGGACGTAGCTTTAGTAGTAATAGCATGAGTAGCACAACAACCCCGATGGCGACACGTTGATGGAGATCATGATGATGGAGATCATGGTGTGACGCCGGTGACAAGAAGATCGTGCCGGTGCTTTGGTGATGGAGATCAAGAAGCGCATGATGATGGCCATATCATGTCACTTATGAATTGCATGTGATATTAATCCTTTTTGCACCTTACCTTGCTTAGAACGACGGTAGCATTATGAGGTAATCTCTCACTAAAATTTCAAGACGAAATTGTGTTCTCCCCGACTGTGCACCGTTCCGACAGTTCTTCGTTTCGAGACACCACGTGATGATCGGGTGTGATAGACTCAACGTTCACATACAACGGGTGCAAAACAGTTGCACACGTAGAACACTCGGGTTAAGCTTGACGAGCCTAGCATGTGCAGACATGGCCTCGGAACACATGAGACCGAAAGGTCGAGCATGAATCGTATAGTTGATATGATTAGCATAGAGATGCTTACCACTGAAACTATTCTCGACTCACGTGATGATCGGACTTGAGATAGTGGATTTGGATCATGTACCACTCAAATGACTAGAGAGATGTACTTTTTGAGTGGGAGTTCTTAAGTAATATGATTAATTGAACTAATTGTCATGAACATAGTCTAATGGTCTTTGCAAATTACGATGTAGCTTGCGCTATAGCTCTACTGTTTTTATATGTTCCTAGAGAAAATTTAGTTGAAAGTTGATAGTAGCAAACTTTGAAGGGGATTGTCCTCGTTGCTGCGCAGAAGGCTTATGTCCTTAATGCACCACTCGGTGTGCTGCACCTCGAGCATCGCCTATGGATGCTTTGAACATCCGACATACACGTTTCTGATGACTACACGATAGTTCAGTGCAAAATACTTAATGGCTTAGAAGCAAGGCATCGAAGACGTTTTGAAACGTCACGGAACATAAGTGATGTTCTAAAGAGATGAAATTGTGATTTCATGCTCGTGCCCTTGTTGAGAGGTACGAGACCTCCGACAAGATTCTTTGTCCACAAAGTAAAGGAGAAAATCTCAATCGTTGAGCGTGTGCTCAGATTGTCTCAGTACGACAATCACTTGAATCAAGTGGGAGTTAATCTTCCAGATGAGATAGTGATGGTTCTCCAAAGTCACTGCCACCAAGCTGTGAAAGCTTCGTGATGAACTATAACATATCAAGGATAGATACAATGATCCTTGAGCGATTCGCGATGTTTGACACTGCGAAAGTAGAAATCAAGAAGGAGCATCAATAGTTGATGGTTTGTAAAGCCACTAAGTTTCAAGAAAGGCAAGGGCTAGAAGGGATACTTCGTGAAACGGAAAAATAGTTGCTGCACTATTGAAGAGACCCAAGATTAAACCCAAACCCGAGACTAAGTGCTTCTGTAATGAGGGGAACAGTCACCGAGGCGGAGCAACTCTAGATACTTGGTAGATAGGAAGGCTGGCAAAAGTCGAAAGAAGTATATTTGATATACATGATGTTGATGTGTACTTTACTAGTACTCCTAGTAGCATGAGGGTATTGGATACCGGTTCGGTTGCTAAGTGATTAGTAACACGAAATGAAAGCTACGGCATAAACGGAGACTAGCTAAAGGCGAGGTGACGATACGTGTTGGAAGTGTTTCCAAGGTTGATATGATCAAACGTCGCACGCTCCCTCTACCATCGGGATTGGTGTTAAACCTAAATAATTGTTATTTGGTGCTTGCGTTAAGCATGAACATGATTGGATCGTGTTTATTGCAATACGATTATTCATTTAAAGAGAATAATGGTTACTCTACTTTCTTGAATAATCACCTTCAATGGTTTATTGAATCTCGATCGTAGTGTTACACATGTTCATGATATTGGTGCCAAAAGATACGAGGTAATGATGATAGTACCACTTACTTGTGGCACTGCCGCTTGAGTCATGTTGGTATAAATTGCATGAAGAGGCTCCATGCTGATGGATCTTTATACTCACTTGATTTTGAATCACTAGTGACATGCAAATCATACCACATGAGCAAGGCCTTGTTTTCATTAAGATGAAATAAGATAGTAACTTGTTGGAAGTGATACATTTTGATGTATGCAGTCCAATGGGTGCTGAGGCACGCAGTGGATATCATTATGTTCTTACTTCAATGACGATTTGAGTAGATACTAAGAGTATTTGCTTAATGAATCACAAGTCTGAAATATTGAAAAGTTCAATTTTGTTTTGGAGTGAAGTTCGTCGTAACAAGAGGATAAACTGTCTACGATATGATCATAGAAATGAATATCTGAGTAACGAGTTTTGGTACACAGTCAAGACAATGTGGAAATTGTTCCGCGGTTCATGCCACCTAGGACATCATAGTGTGATGATGTGTCTGAACGTCATAGCCACACACTATTTGGTATGGTGCATGCGATGATGTCTCTTATCGAATTACCACTATCATTTATGGGTTAAGCATTAGAGACAACCACATTCACTTTAAATAAGGCACCACGTATTTCCGTTGAGATGACACAGTATAGACTGAGGTTTAGAGAAATCTAAACTGTCGTTTCTTGAAGGTTTGGGGTTTCGACACTTATGTGAAAAAGTTTCAGTCTGATAAGCTTGAACCCAAAGCGGATAAATGCATCTTCATAGGATATCCAAAACTGTTGGGTACATCTCCTATCTCAGATCTGAAAGCAAAGTGTTTTTTTCTAGAAACGGATCCTTTCTCGAGGAAAGGTTTCTCTCGAAAGAATTGAGTGGGAAGGTGGTAGAACTTGATGAGGTTATTGAACCATCACTTCGACCAGTGTGTAGCAGGGCGCAGGAAGTTGTTCCTGTGGCGCCTACACCAATTGAAGTGAAAGCTGATGATGGTGATCATCAAGCATCGGATCAAGTTACTACAAGCCTCGTAGGTTGACAAGGTCGTGTACTACTACAGAGTGGTACGGTAACCCTGTCTTGGAGGTCATGTTGTTGAGAAACAGTGAACCTACGAGTTATGGAGAAAGCAATGGTGGGCCCAGATTCCGACAAATGGCTGGAAGCCATGAAATCCGAGAGAGGATCCATGTATGAAAACAAAGTGTAGACTTTGGAAGAACTACTTGATGGTCATAGGACTATTGAGTAAAGATGGATCTTTAAAAGGAAGACAGACGATGATAGTGATAAGTCATTATTAAGAAAAGCTCGACTTGTCGCAAAGATGTTTCCGACAAGATCAAACAGTTGACTATGATGAGACTTTATCACTCGTAGCGATGCTAAAAGTCTGTTAGAATTATGTTAGTAGTTGCTGCATTATTTATGAAATATTGCATGTAGGATGTCAAAACATTGTTTCCTCGACGGTTTCCTTGAGGAAACATTGTATGAGATACAACCATGAGGTTTTGTCGATCCTAAAGATACTAGCAAGTATGCAAGCTCCAGCGATCCTTAAATGGACTGGTGCAAGCATCTCGGAGTTGGAATATACACTTTGATGAGATGATCAAGGATTTTGGGTTTGTACAAGGTTTATGAGAAACTTGTATTTCCAAAGAAGTGAGTGGGAGCACTATAGAATTTCTGATAAGTATATGTGGTTGACATATTGTGGATCAGAAGTAATGTAGAATTTCTGTAAAGCATACAAGGTTGTTTGAAAGGAGTTTTCAAAGGAATACCTGGATAGAGTTACTTGAACGTTGAGCATCAAAGATCTATGGAGATAGATCGAAAGCGCTTAATGGAAGTTTCAACAAGATGCATGCCTTGACAAGTTTTAAAGGAGTTCAAAATAGATCAGCAAAGAAGGAGTTCTTGGTTGCGTTGTAAGGTGTGAATTTGAGTAAGACTCAAAACCTGACCACGGCAGAATAAAGAGAATAGACGAAGGTCGTCTTCTATGCCTTAGCCGTAGACTCTAAAGTATGCCATGCTGAGTACCGCACCTGATGTGTGCCTTGCAACAAGTCTGTTGAGAGGTACAGAGAGTGATCCATGAATGAATCACTAGCAGCGGTCAAAATTTATCCTTAGTAACTAATGGACTAAGGTATATTTCTCGATTATGGAGGTGGTTAAAGAGTTCGTCGTAAAGGGTTACGTCGATGCAAGCTTTGACCCTAATCCGAATAACTATGAGTAGTAAAACGGATTCGTATAGTAGAGTAGATATTTGGAGCATTTTCGAATAGCACGTAGTAGCAGCATCTATAAGATGACATAAAGATTTGTAAAGAACGCACGGATCTAAAAGTTTCAGAACCGTTGACTAAAACCTCTCTCAATAGCAAGACGTGATCAGACCCCAGAACTATATGGGTGTTGGATTCGTTGAAATCACATGGTGATGTGAACTAGATTATTGACTCTAGTGCAAGTGGGAGACTGTTGGAAATATGCCCTAGAGGCAATAATAATTAGTTATTATTATATTTCTTTGTTCATGATAATCGTTTATTATCCATGCTATAATTGTATTGATTGGAAACACAATACTTGTGTGGATACATAGACAAAACATTGTCCCTAGTAAGCCTCTAGTTGACTAGCTCGTTGATCAAAGATGGTCAAGGTTTCCTGGCCATAGGCAAGTGTTGTTACTTGATAACGGGATCACATCATTAGGAGAATCATGTGATGGACTAGACCCAAACTAATAGACGTAGCATGTTGATCGTGTCATTTTGTTGCCACTGTTTTCTGCGTGTCAAGTATTTGTTCCTATGACCATGAGATCATATAACTCACTGACACCGGAGGAATGCTTTGTGTGTATCAAACGTCACAACGTAACTGGGTGACTATAAAGATGCTCTACAGATATCTCCGAAGGTGTTCATTGAGTTAGTATGGATCAAGACTCGGATTTGTCACTCCGTATGACGGAGAGGTATCTCGGGGCCCACTCGGTAATACAACATCACACACAAGCCTTGCAAGCAATGTGACTTAGTGTAAGTTGCGGGATCTTGTATTACGGAACGAGTAAAGAGACTTGTCGGTAAACGAGATTGAAATAGGTATGCGGATACTGACGATCGAATCTCGGGCAAGTAACATACCGAAGGACAAAGGGAATGACATACGGGATTATATGAATCCTTGGCACTGAGGTTCAAACGATAAGATCTTCGTAGAATATGTAGGATCCAATATGGGCATCCAGGTCCCGCTGTTGGATATTGACCGAGGAGTCTCTCGGGTCATGTCTACATAGTTCTCGAACCCGCAGGGTGTGCACACTTAAGGTTCGACGTTGTTTTATGCGTATTTGAGTTATATGGTTGGTTACCGAATGTTGTTCGGAGTCCCGGATGAGATCACGGATGTCACGAGGGTTTCCGGAATGGTTCGGAAATGAAGATTGATATATAGGATGACCTCATTTGGTTACCGGAAGGTTTTCGTGCATTACCGGAAAAGTTTCGGGCTCATCGGTAGTGTACTGGGAGTGCCGGGAGGGGTGCCGGGGACCATCAGGAGGGGTGTCACGCCCCAAGGGGTCTCATGGGCTATGGGAAGAGATAAACCAGCCCCTAGTGGGCTGGAATAAGTTCCCACTAAGGCCCATAAGGTTTGAGAAGGAAAAAACACAAGGTGGAAAGAGTTTCCAAGTGGGAAGGTGGAATCCTACTCCAGGTAGGATTGGAGTAGGACTCCTCCACCTCCAATTTCTGCCAAATCTTTAGGTTTTGAGGCTGCCTCCTCCCCTCCCTCCCTCCTATATATAGTGGGGTTTTAGGGCTGATTTGAGACAACTTTTGCGACGGCAGCCCGACCACATACCTCCACGGTTTTACCTCTAGATCGCGTTTCTGCGGAGCTCGGGCGGAGCCCTGCTGAGATTAGATCACCACCAACCTCCAGAGCGCAGTCACGCTGCCGGAGAACTCATCTACCTCTCTGTCTCTCTTGCTGGATCAAGAAGGCCGAGATCATCGTCGAGCTGTACGTGTGCTGAACGCGGAGGTGCCGTCCGTTCGACACTAGATCGGAGCGGATCGTGGGATGGATCGCGGGACGGTTCGTGGGACGGTTCGCGGGGCGGATCGAGGGACGTGAGGATGTTCCACTACATCAACCGCGTTTCTTAACGCTTCTGCTGTGCGATCTACAAGGGTACGTAGATCGGAAATCCCCTCTCGTAGATGGACATCACCATGATAGGTCTTCGTGCGCGTAGGAAAATTTTTGTTTCCCATGCGACGTTCCCCAACACATCATTGGTCTCGGGATCTACTGGAAAGGAAGCAACATAGGGGAAACACAATAAATAACACAACAATCAAATGCATCACAAAGCATGACATAACTATATGCAGCGCTAGGCATGAGCTAATGCAGTACTACATGTCATGGTCGGATCGGGAAAATATCTGACGACATTTCCCGGGTGTGTGGTTACTACCGGACCGGCGATAACGACGGGAAATTTCCACGTTCGATATGCTATGGACGCGTGACACACGAACGGGCAGAGTATTCGGGTTCATATCGTTTTTGTGATCAACTTTTATGTAGTAAACTTTTCAATCCGAGCTATAAATTATGTTATATGATTTTTCAAACTTTTCATAATATTCTGATTTTTTTATTAATTTATTAAATCAAATTTCGAACAGTGTCATAACTTTTTATACCGGAACAGACCTAGCCACACAGGCTGACTAGTGGGCCCAGTCAACTGTTGACTCAACTATTAACTGGTCAGCTGGTCTAGTGGGACCCACATATCATAGGCACACATGGGTATTTTAATTAATACTGGTTTTGTTTAGACTAACTTAATGGCTTTGGACCCATCTGTCAGTGAGGGTTAGCAGGAAAGGTTAATGGCTAATGAAGCCATGTGAGCAGCTTAACAGCGGCGAGCCGCCAGTGCTAAACAAGGGCAATGGAGTTACCCGTCCGGCCAACTCGAGCTGTCACTTGAGGTGAAGTTTGACCCGACGTGACCCTCGGGAAGAGTCGTATAGGTGGGTGGTGGTAGCGGCCCTAGAGATGGCCGGAGTCGAGCAACATCATCAATGGTGGCGGCGGTGCTCTGTGACAGCTGGCGAGTGAGCGCGGGGTCAGTGCGGTCACGTGCGGCGGCGCGTGGGTGTAGGGCACGCGTGAGCATGTTTGATAGCGGCAACAGCTGCAGAGCAGCGGAGGCAGCGATGTGCGGTCGACACGTCCAACGGCGGCGGAGCAACTGCACCGCATGGGCGTGCACTCGGGAAGGAAGGGTGCGACCGGCAGCGAGCTGGCAGCACAACAGGTATCGCAGCAGCGGGCGGGGGCGAGCGCGTCCGTGCGCAAGAGCTCGGACAGCGACGGTGGCACACGGCGGCCGGATCTAGAACACAACGAAAACAATGCTAAGGGTGGCTAGAGAGAAAGGGAGGGAGCCCATTTGGCGCGGTGGCTCCCGTGAAGGTACACGAAGGCCCGGTGAAAGCACAATATGCTCCCTTGGTGGTTCTGATAATTCATGACAACATACGTTGTCTCTTGGACTAACACTTTTATGTAGATATTTCAGGAATAGTCCACGGAGAGCTTTGACTAAAGCTTATCTGGAGATGCCCCTTGATGCAAGAAAGGAATAAGATTGGCTCAAGCTTCAAGCTAGAAGACTCTTCATTTTATATTTGTGAGAAATCACTTTTGAGTCCATAGGAAAGTCAATACTATTAAAAGGGGGTGAGGTAGTAAAATGAACTGGTTGCTCAAGTGCTCAAAGTTAGCCACCAAAATACCGAGTCATTGTTCCCACATAACCATTTTGTCCAATCCCACATACTCAAATTTGGTGTCTCCAAATTTCATATTTCCGACCCACCGAGTTTGACCTCAGACAAAAACCCTAACCACTCCCACCAAATCGGTGCAACCGAATACATATTGGTGCTACCGAGTTCAGGGTGACCAACTTTCTGTTGCCTCGGTACACAAAATTGGAATTTTGGATTTTGAGTATCGGTGCCACCGAGTTTGGCCATCTGACCGTTATCCACCTTTTCGGTGCCACCAAGTTGTGTATATCGGTCCCACTGAGATTCAGAAGTTGCTGCCTTTTATGTGAATCAGTACCACCGAGTTTATGACTTTGGTGTCACCGAGTTTGCCACTTTAGGTGTAACAGTTGGATTTTGGTTGCTGCCTATATATACCCCTTCACCCACCTCTCATTCGTGGGAGAAGCACTCGGCACACACACTTCATTGCCAAATCCATTTTCTGAGAGAGAACCACCTACTCATGTGTTGAGACGAAGATATTCCAATCCAACTATTTGAAACTTGATCTCTAGCCTCCCCAAACTGCTTTCTACCAAATCAATCTCTCCTACCCATGCCTATTGTCGTGGTTTTGTCACGGCATATGTCCCCGTGTAAGGACTTAGGTGTGGAGACATCACAGCTATGCGGCGGCTTGAGAGGGGTTGGTCAGAATCGAGAGACGCGAGTTTACCCAGGTTCGGCCCCTCCGATGGAGGTAAAAGTTTACGTCCTGCTTGTTTTTCATTTATGAAGATGATGATCTCGATTACAGGGGTGCGGAATCGCTACCTCTAATCTTGAGGGTGTCTAATCTTCCTATCTCTAATGACTTGAACTTGTCCCTCTTGGGGCGCCTTACCCCTCCTTATATAGGTGGAAGGGGTACGTTTACATGTAGAATCCTACTAGGAGTAGGACCAGGACTAGTCTCTCTTGAATCCTAATCCGGGTCTTGTTTCCTTTGCGAGGGAGTCCTTCCTTTCCTTGGGCCTTGTCTGTGAACAGGCCCTCCCATAAGCCGCCTTCTGGGCTGTTCGGTTTTTATCGTTTGTCTGAGTTGCCTACCGGGTCATATATGAGCCGCCTGCCAGGTCACTAATGAGTCGGCAGTGAGTTGCCAAGTCCCAGCCGGGTCATAGTTGAAGCCGGGTTACACCGCGGGGTATATGCCCGACATTAGCCCCCTGGTTAGCTTGAATTTATTCATGGTAAGCTCCTGAAATAAGAATAATAAATATGTTAAGGGGCCGGCTTGCTCCTTGGCCGTCTTATTTCAATATAAAGTGGCTCCTCGAAAATCCTATTTTCTTCGAGCCGTCTTCAATCATCTTGGAGGTACATATCTTTTGCAATAAAATACATATTCCATCGAGTCGGCCTCCAATGCTTTGTCTTGATGAAAATATTAGACTTAAATTATCCTTTTGGTGCTGAGCCAACTTTGAATACTTCTGGCTTGAGGGTGTTTAGAGCTTGTCAAGTTGCGACCGTCGAAGTTGTCGGGTCATGTTTGTTGGTAATGCCCGGTCATGTTTGTTGGTAATGCCCGATCCAACAAGTGAACTCCAATTGACTTGATCAAATTATTGGGAATAAAGAAATGTGTGTAATGTTGAGCCGGTCTTTCAATGCTTCAACTAGATAAAAGTATGTTGAGCCGATACTCCTCACAATCGACATCTTGAAAGTGCTCTTCAATTTTTTTGATATATCCATACTACCTGTAGCACCCAAGCTCCAAGTTTATCAGTTCGTGATGACTTGGAGATTTGTAATAATATATTTGACCATGTATCCCCAAGTGTCGGGTTGTCTTGCCTACAACAACGTTGAACTTGTAGTTGTCTTATTCTTTATAAAGCTTTAATTGGTGCAGCCTCCAAGGGTCGGCTCATCATTGTGTGATGGGTCGGGTCTTCAATTTGAACCTCATGATCTGTGAAACAACTGAGTGTTGTAGCCCCCAAGTGCTGGGTTGTCTTGCGTGTAGCAACCTGGGACTTTAGAAATTTTGATGTGAATAGTGTAGCCCCCAAGGGTCGGGTCGATTGCTTGCAGCGACTCGGGTCTTCCACATTCTTCTCATTTGAAAATAAAACATCATACGATGTAGCCCCCAAGGGTTGGGTCATTATGCAATAATGAGCAGGGACTTTGTAGATCTCATTATGTAAACTTGAGCATCAATGTGTAGCCCACAAGGGCCGGGTCATTATAAAAATGCTGAGCTGGCTCATCCTTGAATCCATACTTGAATAAAGAGCGACATGTAGCACCCAAGGGCCGACTTATCTCCTTGAGATAGCCGGGTCTGTTGATGATGTGATGATTAGAAAGAGCAGTTTGCATTAGCCCCCAAGTGTCATGGTACATGCTTGCAGCAACATTGGACTTTCACACTTTGATGTAATCTTGAGTTGAATAACGTAGCCCCCAAGTGCCGGGTCGTGTGCCTGCAGCGACTCGGGGCTATTCCTTCCATTGCAGAATAAAATCATATCCACTCTGTGAACTGATGATGCCTTTTGATGAAAGAAATCCTTGACCGTGGTTGCAATGTAACCCGGCAAATATATGTTTGTGGAATCCATAAGTGTCGTAGTTTACTACAGAGCACAGGTTGAAGAAATTCAAGAGCCGATCAATTAGATGACCCGACATTATATGTGATATGATGGGTCTTCAAAAATAATCAATTCTTCTGAGCTGACTTAAAAAACCCCAATCATTGAACAAAGGTTATGATAAACCATGATGAAAATCCAATCATATTGGCTATCAAAAATTTATTTGCTCCTGCAGAAGTTTATGTTTTGACCCGGTTTGAAGACCGGCATGATATGTATGTATGATGCATGATGCAGTGCAAGATGATGCATGTGTATGATAGAATAGTTCCGGTTTTCTGAGAAAAGGTAACACCATAATATGGTATCAAGTTATTCTTTATAAGCCGACTTAGTGAGACTCAGTAGGGAGACGAGCTTGCAAGGCTCTAGTCATGCCCTAAGATGGGTTTTTGCAATAACCCTTTTAATTTAGACTCGTGGATCAGGCTCAAGTCAGGCTTCAGTGAAGCAGGTTCCATGAACCGATGGTTTGTCTATTTTCCTTATGTCGTCTCTCACACGACACCTCAATGTTTTAACATTGACAAGTCAGGGTCCACAATGGATTGACTCGCCAAGAGTATACAGGGCCAATAGGGGGAGTCACAAAGGCATACAGTCCAGTATAACCATTATAATGCGGTATTTTTTCGCAAGCCAAGAGGGTAATAAAGCCGAACTCAATGAATTGGAAGCCCCAAGTGACCTATGACCAGGGAAAAGCCAAGCATAGGATTGAAGAAGATAATGCTATCACTGCTAAACAACCTCGGGACTAATAGCCCCCAGGAAAGCCGACTTGATTCTCCGGAACATAAATTCTTGCCTATGTTTGAACCATGCACCATGGCAACTGGTGCTCTTTGGCTTATCAGCATCAATGTTTGAATGATCGCAACATGACGGCTCATTCTCTTTGATACTAATAGCGTCCATGTTTGAATGACATCCTTGGCGGTCGCTCATCCTCTTGGGCGGCTTTAAAATCACCCGCCAATGAGGCAGGGCACCCATGTTTGAACGGTCGCATCATGACGACTCGTCCTCTTGGGCGACATTAAATCTTTTTGCCAATGAGGCAGCAGCCCCCGGGACCGGCTTAACTATCCTGTAATGACCAGGGGTTCTTGAATTTATGCAGCCCGGTTGAATCTGTCGAGCCATGTCTGTGTAGCCCCCGAGTCTTAAGTCGACTCAAGGAGGCGTCTTGAGAGTCTCCATACTTGATTGTGACATAAACCGGCATAAGGTTCATAGTTGAATGATGGATCTTATCCAGACCGGAGATGATGTAGTGAGATGATGGTCTAATGATCTTTGTGACGCTCATCATAGGTCTTTTGGAAAACATCGTGGCCAAATTGAGTGCATAGGCTTCTTTGGACCATGCTTTTATTCTCAGGTAGTCCGGCTCTCCTGGCTCGTCCAGGGCCATTTTTCTTTTTTCCTTGTCACTTGCTTTGAATTACCGGCTCAATAATGGTCGACTCAATTTGTAGCTTCACCAGGGATGTTTCCTTGACAAACTCTTCTGTTACTTTTGATATGCCGAAGTAGATAGTATGGCCAATGTGTCTATCCATTGAACAACTCAACGCGAGTGGGAGCTGGCGCATGGTTTGATGATGTTGTGTAAGACATGAATGCCATTTTCCCTTTGCTCCAATGCTGTTGGAGGAGACTTGCCGCGGGGGTGGTTTGCTTGTGTCCGTTCGGCGGCTCGTATAGGCGAACACTGCACCAATATGTTGATGGAGAACGGACCGGGGGACGGCGGCTTGCACGCGTCTGTTGGGCGGCTCGTATAAGCGAGCACTACACCGACGTGTTGATGTCGTTCGGACCACGAGGGCGACGTCTTGCGCGTGTCTGTTGGGCAGCTCGTATAGACGAGCACTGCACCGGCGGGTTGAGATCGTCCGGACCGCAGGGGTGGTGGCTTGCGCGCTTCTGTTGGGCGGCTCGTATGGGCGAGCACTGCACCGACGGGTTGAGATCGTCCGAACTGCAGGGGTGGCGGCTTGCGCGCGTCTGTTGGGTGGCTCGTATAGGCTAGCACTGCACCGGCGTGTTGATGTAGATATGGGAGTCATCCATGTCGTTTCAAACCAGCTTGGTAGCACATGTGCGAGAATCGGTCGCGACGTTGTAAGCCGTCTTGGTTGCGCGGACGTGAGAGTTGGCCGCGTCATTATAAGCCGTCTTGGTCGCGCGAACGACGCATCGGCCATGTCATTTGTAAGCTGTCTTGGTCGTGTGGACGTGAGAGTTGGCCGCATCATTTGCAAGCCGTCTTGGTGCAATACAGACAAACATGAGTCTACACTAATGTTGGCGCCTCTCCATCTCCGAGATATAAGGGCAACTCCAATGGGCAGACCCAAACGGACAACGATTTCGTCCGCTTTCTGTCCGTTTGGGTCGGCCAAGCGGACACGAACGTCCGCTTCCGCAAATGGGTCGGCTCGTGCGCCCAACGCTGGCCGGACCCATTTTTTGCCGGCGAGGAAAAACATAAAGCATAATTAAAAATTAAAAGCCGTCCACGAAGGCCGGCGATAGTCCACGCGTCGCGCCCGCATTGCGTTAAATTAAAGTAAAAAACCTAAAACTGCGTCCATGCAGCCCTAGGCGTCGTCGTCGTCGTCGGGGCCAGCGAGGTCGACCAGCGTTGGCGCAGGGCCGGCCCACAGGAACGCCGAGTTCCAGAGCGCAGCTGCCTGTGCCTCCATCGTCCGCCCCGCCGACGCGGGCTGTGCTGGTGGCGGTGGCAGCGCAGCAGCACGAGCACGCTCCTCCTCCGCCGCCTCCCGTCGCTCCTCCTCCTCCGCCGCCGCCACTAGCACAGCCCGCGTCGGCAGCGCAGCAGCACGAGCACGCTCCTCCTCCGCTGCCTCCTGTCGCTCCTCCTCCTCCTCCTTCTCCAGCTCCAAGAGCCGCAGGCCTTCAACGCGCTCCGCCTGCAGGTGCACCGACCTCCAGTGCTCGAGGTAGGCCTGCTCCTGCAGCAGGGTCGCGCCCAGCCAGATGGGCGGCCGCGCTCGCGAACTCATGGACGACGCCGGTCCACTGGTAGACCTCCCGTGGCGCGGGCTCAGGCTCGGGCTCCGGCGGAGGTGACACGACGCAGTCGCCGGCGGCCGAGAGTGCCATGGACTCCGCGAGCTGCCGCTCGTACGCCTCCTCCTCTTCTACCACGCGCTAAGATTCTTCCTCGCTGTCGTAGAGGACACCAGCGAGCGCCGCCTGGTAGGTGGCCTCAGCCTCCTGGTCCTCGTCGCTGATGACAGGCGGGGGCGGCGGAGGGCCTCCTGGATGCACTTGGCGCACACCACGGCGGCACTGCGCCTCATGCTCCACCGCAAACCACACCTCCCAGTTAGGGGAATCGGCCCCGTATGTGGGGTCTCGCCGCTGCTCTGCCGTCAGCAGACTCCGTCGCTTAGTCACCTTCTCCAGATGCACCCGCGTCGACCGCGGCACGGCCGGCACCGGAATCCTCTCCGGATCCAAGTGCCACCGTGTGGCAGCGTGACGTCGGGGTAAGGGAGTGCGACGCGGTGCTCCCACTGCCACCGCGCTTGGTGCACCGGGACGCTCAAGCGCTGGCGAGGCCGGGAAGACCACGACGGGTAGGTGGCGCGGGGGAAGAGCGGGGCCTTGCCTTTGTTTGGGAAGCCGCCGGCCATGGTGGGCTAGGGTTTCGGTCACTTGGGTCACCGAGGAGGTGGCGAGGTGGAGACGAGGGCGGGTTCTAGAAGCGGGTGGCGAAATCCACCGCACGCTCAGAATAAAAAAGGCCGGCCGCGATCACCGACGCGTGGGTCCGAGAATGGCGGCCTTCATAAATTATGTTGACCGCGGTGGTTGGGGGCGGACACCGAGGGGGCGTGCGTGTCCGCTTCGCGTCCGCGCCGTCGCATTTCAGTCCCAAATTTGGGCTGGAAAAGGGTCGGCATGGACGCGTTTTGGCAATGGGTCGGCGCGTTGGGCCATCTTTTTTGTCCGCACCAACCCAAACGAACGGCGACGGACGAAATGGGTCGCTCCGCTGGAGTTGCTCTAACGCCATTTTTGTAATGAAGAATTGTCCTGTATAAAAACACTTCATACTAGAGTAATTAATCACGAAAGAGTTACTATATACTCCATCCGTTCCTAAATATAAGACCTTTTAGAGATTATACTATGAACTACATACGGATGTACATAGACATACGTCTTATATTTTGGAACAGAGGGAGTATATGAAAAAAATAGATATGATGAATATCATCTGAATTTTTTCATCGGATGAATAGGACACTGGTGTCGGATAGTACTTGAGACGACAGCTTAGATGTATTTCTGGGGCAAAATTGACAAAAATGACCCCTGGGACGAAAGAACTCACGGATTGACCCCTCGGGGGAAATAATTCACCGGCCTGACCCTTTTGTGTGGCGCCCGACAACTAGGCGCCACACTGTACTGTGTGACGCCTAGAGGTTCGGCGCCACACCCCCGACCACGTGGCATGTAGGGGCCCACCCCCCAGGCAGTGTGACGCCTAAGCCTCAGGCGTCACACATTGTAATGTGTGGCGCCTGACCCTTAGGCGCCACACATTGACTTATACAGCCACGGGCTAGCCGCCTCCCCACCCCCTCCCCACCCCCTCCTCATTCAAATAGAAACTGCCACTGCGGCGGCGGCTGGCTCTCATCCCCTCCCTAATCCCCTCCCCCATCTCCTTCAGATCTGAGGATTTCTTCCTTGGATTGATCCCCCAAGGTAATGTCCTCCCCCATCCCTTCCCTTTCCCAGCCTTCTATCCAATTTTATTATGTTTTGGTTGAGTAGATTGATTTTAGTAGATTGATTTGTGTAGGTTCTTAGGATTTGACTAGTTAGGATTTGGTTGAGTATATGAGTAGTTAGTAGTTAGTAGTAGTAGTAGGTATAGGAATTGCATTAGGTTTTGATTTTGGTTGAGTATATGAATAGTGAGTAGTAGTAGTAGTTAGTAGTAGTAGTAGTTAGTAGTAGTACTTAGTATTAGTAGTAGTTAGTAGTAGTGGTAGGTATAGGAATTGTATTAGGTTTTGACTAGTTAGGATATGAGTTAGGATTTGACTAGTTAGTATATGAGTTAGGATTTGGTTGAGTATATGACTAGTTAGTAGTTAGTAGTAGTAGTAGGTATAGGAATTGCATTAGGTTTTGGTTTGTAGTTAGTAGTAGTAGTTAGTATTAGTAGTAGTTCATATGAGTATATGAGTCTTATTTGAATATGAGTATATGAGTAATTTTTTGTGATTTGTAGGATGGTGTGGCTTCTGAATGATGTTTATGACGTTGAACACCGGGCCTATTTCATGTCGGAGAAGAAGATGGTAAGTAGAAAATGATTAGTAGATTAGTAATTTTTTGAAAATGTAATAAGCACTTGATATCTTCTTCTCCTATATGTTTGCAGGAGCTTACGCCCTTGAAGATCCGGTCTCATGGGGCATCCTCTGTAATGCATTACGATGAGCGGTACACCCCGTACATCGACATGACGGGACTCCTTCCATTCATGCATCTTGTGAGTCGGTCAACTCCCAATCTGAACGTTGCGGCAGTCACATCACTCATTGATCGTTGGAGGCCGGAGACACATAGTTTTCACCTCCGGACTGGAGAGATGACGGTTACTCTTCAAGATGTTTCCATGATCACCGCTCTTCCCATCGAGGGGAAGCCACTATGTATGAGCACTGATTCTGAGGGATGGCGGCATCAAATGGAGGCTCTTATTGGTATGTCGCCGCACGAGCCGGAGGTGGAAGATGGAGGGAAGAAAGATAGAGTCCCTGCCGGCGCCACTTTCACTTGGATTGCCGCCAACTTTGCTCATTGTCCTGAGGACGCAGATGACGAGGTGATCCAGAGGTATGCTCGCGTCTACATGTGGTACGTCATCTCTAGGACTATCTTTGCGGACGGCACAGGCAAGAATGCTCCATGGATGTGGCTGAAGGCGTTGACTGTTTTGGACAACAAGTTCAGCTGGGGCTCGGCCGCACTGGCTTACTTGTATCGGCAGGTAATAAATTGTTAGTATTAAGTACTCTCTGTTATCTTTTTCTGCTAAACTGATGCATGTTTGTTGTTACTTGTAGTTGGACGATGCTTGTCGCAGGACGACAAAGGATGGTGGAGTTGGTGGTTGTATGCTCCTACTTTCAGTATGGAGCTGGGAACGCCTACCTGTTGGACGCCCTAAAAGCTCACAGTGGAATACCTGGAATGACCACGGCAACCCTGTACGGCAACCTGCATGGGCTTACAAGTGGGACTTGGTATCGGAGGTGGCAAGCGAAGTGAACCTATTGTATAAGCAATACACCAACGAGATGGATTCGCTTACCCCCGAGCAGGTAAGATGGTTTCAGAGTTGACTTCCAGCTTCTATGTTGTGAGTGAAATGAATTGTGGTATTCATCTTGTGTTGTAGGTTGAATGGGAGCCATATGGTGTCGGGACAAACTTTGGTGATGCACACACGTTCAAGCTGAATCCACTATGCGTGCAGGAAAGACATCTTTGGTAATGCGTTGTCCCCTAATATGCAATTGGGCGGTTGAGTGGCATCTCCCGCATCGTGTGCTGCGTCAATTTGGTTACTTTCAGCCACACCCGCCGGAGTGGGTGGACACGGACACACAGCTTCACAGGTAACAAAAAATAATTAGTGATTAGTTTTGTTCTTAGTGTTGAGCGAGCTACTGATGTGTTTTGTTCAAAGCAGGTTGGATAGGAGGAGGCAGCGAAAAATCAAGGACTGGAAGAAGCATCATAAGAGCTATGTCCTTATGTTCGAGCAAAGTGTGCAGGCAACTTCGAGCATACAACGAACCCAGTACCGTCTGCATTGTGCTCTTGCGTTCAGCAACTACCTAAGATGGTTTCAGGAGAGTACTCGTGTCGAGATTTGTCTGCCGGCTTACGACGAGGACATATTGGAAGAAGCCACTGAGTATGATGAACTTGCCCAAGGCGGTTACAGCAAGTTGATTCGCGAAGGGTACCAAACTTCCTTCGCCCCTGTCCTGAACTTTGTGGTAAGTGTGCTCCCCTATGTAAATTATGAATTCTAGTGGACCTATTCACTTGCACTTATTTTTTGTCATTGTCTTGTGATCATAGCGCAAAGAGGTCAAGAAACAAGCTGACGAGTCCGAAGATATTCTAGATAACACACCTGGAGGAAAAAAGGGAGAATCTGCACTTCGTCTATTCATAAAGGTGTTGTGTCATTATTATTATTTTGCCCACGAATGCAACATTATAGGTTACCTAATATATGTCATTTATATTTGAATCTAACAGGAACAGGGCAAGAAGTTACGACGCCTATCCAACATTTTAGGTTGCCGTGACCCTGAATATGTTTCACCTTCGAGATCCGGTTCATCCGAAAGAAATACTCTTGACGATTCAGCTTCTTCGAGCGCTCGTATGGATGATGGTGACATTACCTCGGCGGCTAATACCCAAATAAATACTCAGGAGGATGATGTTGGCACTCCTCAGGTATGACATAGCCATACAATTTGCACTTTCAACCTTCAGCCTTGAACCTTCAAGTTTGAACTTTCAACCTTCATATGTACTAGGCTGCGGACGACATGACGTTGAAGGCTTTCCAATGCTCTGCTTACATATTGAAGCCCAGGAAGGAATTTAAGCGCTACTCACCGGATGATTATGCGAAAGGAAAGAATCCGGTGGCCGGGGGCTCTCGTTTGTCAAGGATGAGAAGCATGGACGATGAGGTTGAGGATGACGATGACGATGAGTCGGATGACCCGGAGCAATTTGTGGTTGCGAGAAGGAAGAATCTAGTATCCAAGAGGGGACGAGGCCCCAAGTGATTTGGAGTTGGTGTTGCACTTGTCGAGCTGAACTATTTACTTTAGTTGTGAACTATTTCGAGTTGTGAACCATTTAGTTGTTGTTGAAGTTGTTGTGAACCATTTAGTTGTTACCTATGATTGTTGCACTTGATGATTCCTTGGCTTTCACATATATGATTGTTGCACTTCATGATTCCTTGGCTATCACATATATGATTGCTGTCAAAATTGCTTTATTGCTGTTCAAATTGCTTTATTGTTGTCAAAAGATCTTTATTGCTGTCAAAAATGCTGTTTTGATGTCTAAATTCAGTTCCAGCAGGTTTTCACATGTGTGGCGCCTAAGCCTTAGGCGCCACACATTTGAAATAGACTGGAGGAGGAGGGTGGGGAGGGGGCTGGGCCGTGGCTGTATAAGTCCATGTGTGGCGCCTAAGGCGCCTAAGGCTTAGGCGCCACACCACACATGTGTGGCGCCTAAGGCTTAGGCGCCACACACTCTGTCATGCCAAGAACTGCATATTAATGGAGGAGGAGTTCAAATATACAACACATAGTAGTGGTGGAGGAGTTCAGATACATACGTTAAAACATACAACACAAAGCGCATAGTAGTGGTGGTGGAGTTCAAACATACATACGGTTCTTGAAGTAACTTACGTCCAAAAGTGCATACATAGTGGAGTTTCATAGTAATAAAGCGCGGAACCAAACAAGGTTCAACAACACATAGATTACAAGCATCCGGCTCTATTGGGTCGAGCAAGGCCCCTTACCCTTCTTCTTCTTCCTCTCTTCTTCCTCTTCCTTTTCCCTTTTGCGCAGTTTTGAAGCCTCTTCCTTAACCCTCTCCGTGAAGCGCTGATGCTCCCGCTCTCTCTTTGTTGCGGCCTCTGCCAACATCTTCTTAAAGTTAGCTTCATATTCTTTTTTACGTTTCTCTAGCGTCTTCCTGTCATTCTCCTTTATCCTAGCCTCATATCGCCTATGCTCAAGGAACATTTGCCACTCCTCATCCCTCTTTGCCTTATCCTCCTCGTCCTTCTTCTTTCGCGCTTCCGCTGCATCCTCCTCTCTCAACTTCTTTGCAGCCCTCTCCATCAACAGCTGCTCCTCACTGGCTGCATCCTTCTCCTCCCCCCACTCCGCTTTTGCCTTGTTCGGCTGAGAAGCGGCCATACCTACAAAACAGGCATCAAAGCTCATAGTTAGTAAAATAACACACAAAGGAGCATCAAAAACAACATGATAAAGATAAGTGAAATATGTGACATACGGAAATGGTCCTTGTAGGTATCCACGCATACCAATTCTAGTAAGTCCACCACCTATCCCACCACTGCCTCTAGCACCACCACGACCTATCCCACCCCTGCCTCTAGCAGCACCCCTGCCTCTACCACCACCACTTCCTCTAGTACCACGTCATCTAGTAAGCCCAAGTCGGCTAGGAACATGTTGAGTAGGAACTTGTTGGGTCGTGCTTGCTTGACCCGTCCCTTGTTGGCTCGTGCTTCCTTGACCCGTCCCTTGTTGGCTTGAACTTGGTTGGCTAGGACTTGGTTGGCTAGGACTTAGTTGGCTTGACCTGGAATCATTGTTTTTGGACTTCTTCATTCGCGTCGTACACCTTCTTCTGTTGTGCCCTGTTACACCGCAATCTCCACATTGTGATCTCTCAGTAGGCTCTTGGAATTGGTTGTTCCCCATTTCTCTGCCACCACCATGGCCCCATCCATCCATGTCTCCTCTAAAACGCTTTGTCTTTCGTCTTCCCAGTTTCACAACCTTCCACTCTGGGTCGGGCCATAGTTGTACTCCATGATACTCCGGCCATTGCGGTTGGTCAAAGTATGGTTCAAATCTAGGAGCCCATGTATGCTTCGTGGTCATGATCGAGAACTCGGACTCCCTCACGGTTAGCGGATGGTTGACGTCCACATTCCTACTGCGAGCTGCCGTGTACAAATGCGAGCATGCGAGATGAAGCAACCTTGGCCTCCCACAAGAGCAATCACATAAGGATAAAGAAACCTTGAACGCCCTGTTTCCGTGTTGCTAGCCATCGTTTGTCGTTCCTCCGGGCTCATTCACTTCGTATGTCCAATCCTCGTTGTTGTACAGGGTAGCCGTTTGGGAGTCAGCCTTCCGTGATTGAAATACCATCCATTTGTCAACCTTTGGTGGAAACTGGTACTTATACTTTTTCTTGTTCTCTCCCGCAATCTGATCATCTATTTCTTGTGAGTACTTTAGAAAGTATGCTCTCAACTTGTCGAATGTGTATTGAACTATTGCCGTCACCGGCAACGCACGGACACCCTTCAACATCCGGTTGAAGCATTCTGCCATGTTACTGGTCATTTGACCATATCTTCGGCCATCTTCGTCATAAGCTCGTGCCCACTTGGCCCGAAGTTCAATGTGCCTGTTAAGAAACTCAAGCCCACCTGCATCAAGTTTTTTGTTTACAAGCAAAACATTGTACAATCTTGCAAATCGTTTGTCAAAAAATGCTTGACAACAATCTTGAAGATCATCCGCCAACTCCTTGCTACCACATGCCCGGTAGAAGTTTGCACAGAAATGCCTCATGCACCATCGATGATGCAAAGGAGCATGGCCGGGAATGACAATGTCAACCGCGTTAAGTATGCCTTGATGACGATCCGATATGACACATATTTCCCTCTCAAACGGTAATACTTTGGTTCTCAAAATATGCAAGAACCATTCCCAGTTAACATTGTTCTCTGCCTCAACCAAAGCAAAAGCCAAAGGCATCAACCGGTTATTGGCATCACTTGCTATTGCAACCAACAAAGTGCCCTTGAATTGTCCGGTCAAAAACGTGCCATCGATGGAGATGACAGGACGACAGTGCTGGAAGGCCCTCACACATTGCTCAAATGCCAAAAATGCACGACCAAATACGCGAACCCTATTTCCATTCTTAATCCTTGTTTTCTCCCCATACGGCTCGACCACATGAACCATGCCCGGGTTAGTGTGGGCAATAGCTCCCAACAACCTAGGTATGCGGTTGTATGCTTCCTCCCAATCACCATACAACATCTTGAATGCGGCTTGCTTTGCTTTCCATGCCTTACCATATTTCACCTCGTACATTGTAGGAAGAGAGGAGATGGAGTTGGAAAGCCTATAAGCGATGAACTCGGAGGTTAGTTGTCTATGGCTTTGCGACGATAGGGCACCATCAACCCTCTTGCCTTGACACATGTGAGGCATACAACTGACAATGTTCCATCCTGGCCCTCCTTTCCATGGTCTTGCACGGACAATCCAAGGACAACCTCTATCCTCACATGCAACCGTGTAACGCAGCTTCATGTTTGAATGAACAACTTTGTGTGGCCTATAATGCGTAACAGAATATTTATCCAACCACATCTTCAGTTCAAAGAATGTTTCGAACTTTGACCCAGGCAAAATAATATTCGTCCCATGTGTGTCCCAATGAGAAGGTGGCCTAACTCCAAACAATATGCCTTCGCCTCCGTCAACCACGGCTTCATCCGCAAGGCTAAGATCCCCGAACAATGGTGTCCGGTGATCACGCTTTAATACCTTCGTGAAAGCTTCAGCCTCCTTTGCCGTGAACCCTTCCACATCAACTTCTTCATCGGGACCCTCATCGTCAGACTAAGAGGCATACCCACGTGAGTACGGAATGGAATGGTCCATTGTCTCTTGCAAATTATATTTGTCCAAATCACCAAGATTGTTGTCATGAAGAACATTACCATCATCATAGTGCTCATAATTAGCCTCTACCAATGGTTCATGTTCAATCTTGACCTCTTCGTTAGCCTCATACACACAAGAAAGAGGTTCAATGTTGGCCTCTTCGTTGATGGTTGCAGGAATAGCTTCAACAATCGAAGAGGCAACCCGGTTCAAATCCAACAAGTTAGGAACATTTGTTTTCATGGCAAATAACTCTAGAGCCTTGTCTAGTGATTCGGCCACCGTATCCTTGTATGCAAGCCAACGTTGCTCCGAGTTGACACGCATGGTCTTCCAACGAATGTGCATTCCGAATCCCACATTATGCCTACCAGCAAACTCAAGTACATCACTAGGGTCCATCCAATTCAAATCCTTTCGGGCTTGTTCCAACAATTCACCATAGCTAGGACACAAATCGAACACCATGTCCAGCTCATCCGGGTCCGGATCAATATTGCCTTTTAAAAAGGCATTCTTGTCCACGTGATGAACATAAACACATGTTCTTCCCATACCTAAACAACAAAACATAGAACCTTTTTTATGAGCAATCATACAATTACAATAACCATAGCCTAACTTCCAAATAACCCTAACCCCATCATAACCCTAACACAACCAAACATCCCTAACCCTAGCCTAACCATAGCCTAACCCTAAAACAATCATAATGCACACATCCAAACAACCCTAATCCTAACCCCATCATACCCCTTATCCTAACATACAAACAAAACCAACAATATCATATACATCCCACATTTCATGAAAAACTAGGGTTTCCTCAAATTTGCAAAAAAAAAAGAACACAAAAGATTTTCCTTTGGATGAGAATGAGGGGAGAGGTGGGGATTAACTTAGGGGAGTGATTGGACAACAAATGCCCGGTTCAAACCTTCAGATTTGGTGATTTAGAGAAGGATTTGAGGGAGGGGGCAGTGACTGGGAGAGGGGCTGGGGGAGGGGAATGAGGGAGGGGGTGGGGAGGGGGCTGGCCCGTGGCTGTATAAGTCAATGTGTGGCGCCTAAGGGTCAGGCGCCACACATTACAATGTGTGACGCCTGAGGCTTAGGCGTCACACTGCCTGGGGGTGGGCCCCTACATGCCACGTGGTCGGGGGTGTGGCGCCGAACCTCTAGGCGTCACACAGTACAGTGTGGCGCCTAGGTGTCGGGCGCCACACAAAAGGATCAGGCCGGTGAATTATTTCCCCGAGGGGTCAATCCGTGAGTTCTTTCGACCCAGGGGTCATTTTTGTCAATTTTGCCTATTTCTGGTGTAATAATAGCACCCACGTGGTTCCTTGTTTTTTTACCAATAAGACACCGTACTGTAAATCTTCCTGTGGAGGCGAGACGAGCGGCAGCCGGCCGGCGCGGTGTAGCAAGGTGGAGGCACGGAAACGGCCGTGGCGAGTACTGATGCGCGGCGGTGTTTTGAGATGGATCCGCCGAGGCGAGGTGACTCGCAGCCGACCATGGGGCGAGGCGAGCTGCGGTGCTGGAAGTGCGGAGATGGGGTGCCTACTGAGAGCGCAGTGACAGCAAAGGCGGGAACGGACGAGGCGTGCACAGGTGCGCATAGGCGCAGACGAGCGCTGGTGCAGGGCGCGTGCTCGGGCAGGAGAGTGCAGCGATGCAGAGGGATGATGGTGCATAACCTTTTCTTCCAGCTCTCAGATGAGGACCACGGCCTGTACAGCAGGACGGTCAGGCGGAGACGAGTACTCATCCGCCTTAATCCCTGGTATTCATCCGCCTTCATCTCCTCCTTTTCTTTTTGCCAACGATACTCCGAGGGATATCCCGGAACTCAGCAGACAGGGCAGCTGCGGCGGGGCTCGATCTCGTTTTAGTCCAAGGAGATGAGGGGCGATTGGAACTCGGAGGCGGGGCCTTGCGGTTGTCGGAGACGGAGCGTGCCACAGGCGGAGGGCGTCAAAAATAATTGTGCAGTACGTGAGTCCATGAATTCTGTCCAGATATTCTCCAAGCTCGTACCAGCAGTACTCTCTCCATTTTTATATACAAAGCTACAAATTCACATTACACGTATCAAGTCAAAAATTAATGTTTTCTAAGTCAATGTTGCAGAACTGGTCTCCTTATTTACGGTGTAAATTAGTATGTACTCCTGCATGCATGCAAGGGATAACTAATATTCTTTTTTGCTACTGTAGTACTCTCTCCGTCACGGTTTAGAAGACGTGCATGCAAATTCTCTAGAACCTAGGTGGTTATTGATTGGCTATGAAATGAGTTAAAAAATAATATTCACACTACGCATGCATATAGAAGTAGTACAACCGAGTACTAATTAGCTGCTAGGAGTAAATGCAACGTGTTTTAATCTTTGTCTTTTTGGAAACGCACGCAACTTTAACTGTGCCTTCTAAATCGTGTCGGAGAAAGTATGAGGTAAACATTATTAATATTACATCGATTAGTGTTATTGCTATTGTATATATGTAAATTATAATTCTAATAGTGACCTTCTATATAAAAATGAAGGTAGTACTTCCTCCGATAGGGTTTAGAAGGCACAGTTAGAATTGCGTGCGTTTTCAAAATAAACAAAGATTAAGGCACGTTACCTAATTAGGGCATCTCCAATGGTTGTATGATCATCGTTGGTAAAATTGCCACATAAATGATTTTGATGACATGGCGCATAATAAAAGAAGAGAGAGAATGAGATCGTATGAACTTGAAGCAACGGTTCACGCACAAGCTCCGAGGCAAGCATGGTTATTTCTTTCATGTTTAGTGGACCCGTTTAGTTATTTTACATACGATTAACATACACTTTATTGAAAAGCTTGTATGATGTGCTGTTGGTTGTTGATGTGGACACTTATACCAACGATTGAACATACGGACTGTTGGAGATGCTCTTAGTACTCCGTTGTACTAGTTCTATATGCATGCGTAGTGTGAATGTTATTTTTTAACTCATTTCACAATCAATCAATAACCACCTAGGTCCTAGAGAATTTGCATGCACGCCTTCTAAACCAGGAAGTACTACTTTTACCTTTTGATTGATGACCTTGGGTGTTGCGCTTGTACAGAGAGGTGGCTGCCTCAACTAGTATTTTCTTTGTTTCTCAAGATACAAGGGAAAAAACGTGCTGTACTAAATTAGATCTCACGCAAAACAGAGGCTCTCAACTAAATTCAGTAGTACTACTAGTGCCCGGTGATGGTCTGTTTCGCTGGCTGATGTTTGGCATCTGCCGAAGAGACAAGAAAGGATCTACGTTTGTTTCTCCATTGTACCCGAACTCTTTTCGTGTCCCTTTTTAGACTTTTTTACTACTATTCGACCTTAATCTGAAAGTACATGACAAAATAAACTATGTACGGATCTATTTTATGATTTGACCCTTTTAAAAACGTTAGAGCCCGTGACGTTGCTGCTCTACATAAAAACAACAGTCTATATTGACGTTTCTGTTCCATATTAAAACGTCTAACTAGTTCGCGTTGCAGCCTTATAGAAACGCCATTGATTTTGGCATTACTACCCAGGCTGCAAACGTTGTGAATCATGACGTTGCTGGTCAAACGTAGTGTACCCAGGTCGCATGCAGCAGGCAGCAGGCATCGCTGTCCGTGGCGTTCCTGTTGGCTGCATGCAGAAGGCGCCATCCACGGGAATCCCATGCCAGTGCATCACTCACAAGAAACAATTTTGCGCGTGAATAGATGATTCACTCCGGCACGCCACGCGCAAGGCCAACTTTTCGTCCTTTTCTGAATCTGATGATAGAGTATCTCTAGCGTCCAGACTAGTGTAATTACTCGTAGGCTGAAGAAACTTCGTAGCTGATCGATCCAAGGGATCGCGTGGGACCTCACGTGAACGGAATGAAACAAGAAAAAGGAAAAAAAAGAACCGCTGATTGTTTTTTTAGCCAAAGGAGTTGAAGCCTCGTGCCGTTGGCGATGTGGTCTGTTTGGATGCAGAAGAAACAAAATGAGTTATCGCTAACACAGGCGACACAGGCGACACTGTGCTAAACATGGCCCTTGCTGTCAGATCCGTCGCACGGGAAGGCAGTTGATCCCACGACGGCAAGACCCAAACGCCATGGTACATGCAGCCAACAGGGGTGCCACGGGCAGCAGGCTGCATGCAGCCGCTCCAGAAATCATTGTCTTGACCATCGTACATGGCATTTGACCAGCAACACCATGATCCACGGCGTTTGCCTACAATGGGAGCTAGTTAGGTGTGTGAATGTGAAGCAGAAACGTCATGGTAGACTGACGTTTCTACATGCAGTAGCAACATCACGGGTTGTGACGTTTCTAAAAAAGGTCAGATCGTGAAATAGTTTTATACATCGTTCATTTTATACTATAGTTTTAGATTAAGGTCAGAACAATAAAAGAGTTCTTTTTTTGCATCACATGCAACCTGCTGGCCTGCGATTTGTTTCTTCGAGCCCGACCTTCTTTAGTCTTTACTAATCTTTGCTTTTTCACCGACGTCGGCTGCGCTGCAATAGTAGATTTGCGACATACATAATTGCCGGCTGCAATTTGGAGCTTTTTGCCTATGCGCTGCTTGATTCCAATGCATGAGCAAATTCCGTGGATTTGTAGCAGCCGTGCATGTACTTTGAAACTCGTTCCTTCAACCGGCAGATCTGACAGCTTGTTGCATAACGGTGTGCGATGGAGCGACATAATCTGGAGGATCTAGTTGATCCCTCGTGTTTCCACTAGATTGCCCGTAATAGGAGTATCATAGATAGTATCATGTATGCCAACTAGGCAATCTCAATGAGGTGACATAGAATTAAATGAAGAAAGAAAGAGTTGAGTATCATATCATGATACCGTATCATATTAAATGATGTGCTACTACTCCCTCCGTTTCGGTTTATAAGTCATTTTACGAAAATCAGATAATTCCAAAACACTAAGGCACGATGCATTAACTTTCACCTCGTTTTTTATTTTTTACTTGAATAAAGGAATCAACCAATAAGAGACGTGGGCCGTTTATGTTTTTAATGACTTAAGACTAACTAGCACGACATGCATTGGTCAATTCATTGCATGCAATGGTATTAATTAACAAGTTAACATTAATTTCTCTTGTTTTCCTCTCCGTCTTGGTTACGGTGCACAACCTAAGATGACTTATAAACCAAGACGAAGGGAGTATGTGTCTTGCATGACAATAAATGAACTACTCTATAATACTAACATATGATACTATACATTACGGATGTGGTATCATAGACTACTATCATATGCATGATACTAGTATATGATACTATCCATTACAACCAGCCGTAGCGCGAAGATGTGAACAGGGCCACCGTGCGGATGGCGGATCACCAGTATTTTGTGCAGATCGCTCGATGTCGTGTATTGACGGCACCACAAAATTTTATTCCGGTCTCGATCATAGATTAGATCAAAGTAGTCATCAATGAAGATTCCTTGATGGCAGCTCTTCCTCAAACGACCGATCTTGAGCCTCCTGATCCTTATAAGGCTCCATTAAGAACACAACATGAACATGCACGGCCCCACAATGGGCGTTAAATGTCGTGGTTTTATCACGACATATGTCCTCGTACAAGGACTTAGGTGTGGAGCCATCGCATCTATGTGACGGCTTAAGAGGGGTTGGTCGGAATCGAGAGACACGAGTTTACCTAGGTTTGGCCCCTTCGATGGAGGTAAAAGCCTACGTCTTGCTTGTCTTTCATTGATGAAGATGATGATCTCGATTACAAGGGTGTGGAATCGCTACCTCTAATCTCGAGGGTGTCTAATCTATCTATCTCTAATGACTTGAACTTGTCCCTCTTGGGGCGCCTTACCCCTCCTTATATAGGTGAAAGGGGTATGTTTACATGTAGAGTCCTACTAGGAGTAGGACTAGGGTTAGTCTCTCTAGAATCATAATCAGGGTCTTGTTTCCTTTGTGAGGGAGTCCTTCCTTTCCTTGGGCCTTGTCTGTGAATCGGCCCTCCCATGAGCCGCCTTCTAGGCCGTTGAGTTTTTATCGTTTGTCTTAGTCGCCTGCCGGGTCATACTTCAAGCCGGGTTACACCGCGGGGTATACCCCCGACACCTATTCTGCGAGAGAGTGATTTTGTGTTGAGGAGACTATCTTTAGAAGCATAAGAGCAAGGAGTTCATTGATCTACCACATCTATTACCTTTTGGACGGTGGTGCCTCCTAGATTGGTTAGGTGTCGCTTGGGAGCCTCCTACTTCATGTTGTGGAGTTGAACCAAGATGTTTGTTAGGGCAAGGAGATCGCCTACTTCGTGAAGATCTACTCTGAGTAAGGCTAGTCCTTCGTTGGTGAATGTCGTGGTGGAATAGACAAGGCCGCTTCTTCGTGGACCCCTTGTGGGTGGATCCCTCCATGGATTCTTGCAGTTGTTACCTTCCATGGGTTGAAGTCTCCACTAATATGAACGTACGATAGCGCCACCTATCGGAACCATGCCAAAAAATGTTGTGTCAACCTCTTTGCGTTTGATCTCCTAAACTTTACTACTTTACGTGTGCAAAGTATTTACTTTTCCGCTGTCATATATGTTGACTAGCATGTGTAGGGTGTACTAGACTTGTTAGAACTGCTGGATTTCAGCCTTCCTTGAAATTGGGTTAAGCTAGGAATTTTATCTAGACAAGTAGTCTATTCACCCCTCTCTATACACATCTTCTATGGAACCTATAATTGGTACCCAGGCAAGGTCTCCAAAACCTTGGTTTAATCACCGTTGGAGGAAGATGAGTGTGACTAGTTCCGGGATTTTTAGTTGTAGAGTGCCTATTCTTGGTGGGGAGTATTTTAGACAATGAAAAGATGAAATCCTTGATATATTTGATGAGTTCCATTTGCGCAAGTATGTTGAATACCCCTATGCGCCTCCCATTGACCCCATACATCCTTCTCATGATGATGAAATTGATATGCTTGGTAATCTTAACACTGTCAATCTAATCATTAGAGGATTACCAAGAAATGTGCTTAATCAGTTGCAAAACTTTGAGTGTGCTCATACCTTGTGGAAAAACATAAAAGATATCCAAATTATTGCTTGAAAAATCTTGATATCATTGTCCACAAATGCATTGCTTTTCACAAAATGAAGCCAATCGATCATAATTTTGATAAACGTCTATTTGAGTTTCATGACCTCATGCATGCCAAAGGATATGTCATTACTATTAACAATATCATTGTTGAAGCCATTCGAATGCATAAACATGAACATTTTCATAGTCAAAATTCTGATGAAACTCTTATTTATGAGGGAACTTCATCCGGTGATGATTATGTGGAGCATGGATACTATGATGAAGATGAGAACTTATACATCGAGTATGAGAAGACCATGAGGAACCTTCGTCTTATGGCGAACCTTAGAGACTACATGGCATGTGGAAAGGAGTGGGTTCTGGATAGTGGATGTACCAATCACATGACCAGAGATAAAGACATGTTCCATGAAATTACACCAAACCGTGGACCTCGAATGTATGTGACTTTTCGAGATAGCTCCAAGGGTAAGGTGCTTGGTCTTGGTAAGGTGGTCGTACATCATGATAGTTCCATTCAAAATGTCATGCTTGTTGAATCCCTTGGCTACAATCTTCTTTTTGTATCTAGACTAACAGACTTCGGTTTCAATGTGCTATTTACGAAAGTTGACTGTCGAGTGTTTCATAGCGACAATCATAACATTGTCTTTACTGGATTCCATAGAGGTGATCTATACATTGTTGATTTCTCTAAGATATCCAAAACTCGTACATGTCTTATCGCAAGATCTTCAAGGCTAGTTATGGCATAGAAGGTTAGGACATGTTGGTATGCGTAATCTTGACAAACTTATCAAAGGTGATCATATTCTCGGTGTTAAAGATGTTATCTTTGACAAAGATAGACTTTGTAGTGCTTGTCAAGCAGGAAATCAAGTTGGTGGAAGTCATCCCGTGAAGAACATCATGACTACTAGAAGACCACTCGAGCTGCTTCACATGGATCTCTTTGGTCCCAATGCTTACAGGAGTCTCGATGGAAATTCTTATGGTTTAGTCATTGTTGATGATTTTTCCAGATTTACGTGGGTGATCTTTCTTGATGATAAGTCGCAGGTACAAAAGATCTTCAAGAACTTTGCTCGGAAAGCTCACAATCAGTTTGAAGTGAAGATCAAGAAGGTTCGGAGAGACAACAAAACGGAGTTCAAGAACACGAATGTGGATACTTTTGTTGACGAAGAAGGTATCTCACATGAGTTCTCGACGACGTACTGATACGTCCATTTTGCATCATGCTTTTATATCGATATTTATTGCATTATGGGCTATTAATACACATTGTGGTACAATACTTATGCCTTTTCTCTCTTATTTTACAAGGTTTACATGGAGAGGGAGAATGCTGACAGCTGGAATTCTGGACCGGAAAAGGAGCAAATCTGATAGATCTATTCTGCACAACTCTAAAAGTCCTGATAATTTATGGAGAATTAGTTTGGAATATACAAAAAATATTGGGCGAAAGAAATACATCAGGGGACCCACCAGGTGGCCACAAGCCAAGGGGCGCGCCCTACCCCCTAGGCGCGCCCTACAGGCTTGTGGGCCCCCTGGCAGGCCTCCAGTGCCCATCTTATTCTATATGAAGGGTTTTGACCTGGGAAAAATCATATCAGAATTTTCGAGGCAAAGTGCTGCCGTCTCGAGGCGAAACATGGGCAGAACCAATCTAGGGCTCCGGCGAAGCTGTTCTGCGAGGGAAACTTCCCTCCCGGAGGGGGAAATCGAAGCCATCGTCATCACCAACGATCCTCTCACCGAGAGGGGGGCAATCTCCATCAACATTGTCATCAGCACCATCTCCTCTCCAAACCCTAGTTCATCTCTTGTATCCGATCTTTGTCTCAAAACTTCAGATTGGTACATTTGGCTTGCTAGTAGTGTTGATTACTCCTTGTAATTGATTCTAGTTGGTTTACTTGGTGGAAGATCATATGTTCAGATCCTTAATGATCATTAATACTCCTCTGATTATGAACATGAATATGCTTTATGAGTAATTATGTTTGTTCGAGGACATGGGATAAGTCTTGTTATAAGTAATCATGTGAATTTGGTATTCATTCGATATTTTGATGACATGTATGTTGTCTCTCCCCTAGTGGTGTTATGTGAACGTCAACTACATGACACTTCACCATTATTTGGGCCTAGGAGAAGACATTGGGAAGTAATAAGTAGATGATGGGTTGCTAGAGTGACAGAAGCTTAAACCCTAGTTTATGTGTTGCTTCGTAAGGGGTTGATTTGGATCCATATGTTTCATGCTATGGTTTGATTTATCTTAATTATTCTTTCGTATTTGCGGATGCTTGTGAGAGATGTTAATCATAAGTGGAATGTTTGTCCATGTAAGGGAAGCACCCAATCATCGGTCCACCCACATATCAAATTATCAAAGTAACGAACGCGAATCATATGAGCATGATGAAAACTAGCTTGACAGAAATTCCCATGTGTCCTCGCGAGCGCCTTGCTTTATATAAGAGTTTGTCCAGGCTTTTCCTTTGCTATAAAAAGGATTGGGCGACCCTGCTGCACCTTTTTTACATTTGTTACTTGCTACCCATTACGAATTACCTTATCACAAAACTATCTATTACCGATAATTTCAGTGCTTGCAGAGAATACCTTACCGAAAACCGCTTGTCATTTCCTTGTGTTCCTCATTGGGTTCGACACTCTTACTTATCGAAAGGACTACGATAGATCACCTATACTTGTGGGTCATCAAGACTCTTTTCTGGCACCGTTGCCGGGGAGTGAAGCGCCTTTGGTGAGTGGAAATTGCTAAGGAAAAATTTATATATTGTGTTGAAATTTGTTGTCACTCGTTACTATGGAAAATAATTCTTTGAGGTGCTTGTTTGGGGTTCTTCACCCTGACCGGAAGAACAAAGAGATGCTCCTCAACCCACTGCACCTACTGAAAATATTTATTATGAAATTCCTTCGGGTATGATAGAAAAACTGCTAGCTAGTCCTTATGCACGAGATGGAAGACTACATCCTGATTTGCATCTAATCTATGTGGATGAAGTTTGTGGATTATTTAAGCTTGCAGGTCTGCCCGAGGATGATGTCAAGAAGAAGGTATTTCCTTTATCTTTGAAGGATAAGGCATTGACGTGGTATAGGCTATGTGATGATATTGGATCATGGAACTACAACCGATTCAAATTGGAATTTCATCACAAGTTTTATCCTATGCATCTGGTTCATCGTGATCTGAATTATATTTATAATTTTTGTCCTCCCAAAGGAGAAAGAATCGCTCAAGCTTGGTAGAGTCTTAATTCAATGTTATATTCATGCCCCAATCATGAGCTCCCGAGAGAAATTATTATTCAAAAAGTTTATGCTCAGCTCTTTCATAATGATCAATCCATGCTCGATACTTCTTGTGTTGGTTCTTTTATGAAGAAAGATATTGAATTCAAAAATGGACTTATTGGAAAGAATTAAACACAACTCTGAAGATTGGTAACTCGATGAAGGTAATGAGTCAGGTATAAGCCTTAAGTTTGATTGTGTTAAATCCTTTATAGACACCGATGCTTTTCATGATATTAGCACTAAATATGGACTTGACTCTGAGATAGTAGCTTCTTTCTGTGAATCTTTTGCTGCTCATGTTGATCTCCCCAAGGAGAAGTGGTTTAAATATCATCCTCCCATTGAAGTTAAAGTAGTTGAACCTATTAAAGTTGAAGAATAAATTATTATTTATAATACTGATCCTGTTATTCCTACTGCTTATATTGAGAAACCACCCTTTCCTGTTAGAATAAAGGAAGATGCTAAGGCTTCAACTGTGGTTCGTAAGAGTTGTGCTAGAACACATATGCCTCCTGAATAAATTAAAGTTGAACCTAGTATTTATATGGTTAAAGATCTCTTGGTTGATAATATTGATGAACATGTTATTCATTTCTATGATGAACCTAGTGGAGTTGCTAGACCTGATACTAAAGGTAAACATAGACCTATTGTTGGCGTGCCTGTTGTTTCTGTTAAAATAGGATATCATTTTTATCATGACTTATGTGATGTGGGTGCTAGTGTGAGTGCAATTCCTTTTACCTTATACCAAGAAATTATGAATGATATTGCACCAACTGAATTAGAATAAATTGATGTTACCATTAAGCTTGCCAATAGAGATACTATTGCACCAATTGGGATTGTTAGAGATGTTGAAGTTTTGTGTGGGAAAATAAAGTATCCTACTGATTTTCTTGTTCTTGGTTCCCCACAAGATGATTTTTGTCCCATTATATTTGGTAGAACCTTCTTGAATACTATTAATGCTAAGATTGATTGTGAGAAAGAAACTGTCACTGTAAGCTTTGGGGATGTGTCTCATGAGTTAATTTTCTCTAAATTTTGTAGACAACCCCATGAGAAAGAATTGCCTAGTAAAGATGAAATTATTGGTCTCGCTTCTATCGCTGTGCCTCCTACTGATCCCTTAGAACAATATTTGCTATACCATGAAAATGATATACATATGAATGGAAGGAATGAAATAGATAAGATATTGTTTGATCAACAACCTATTTTGAAACACAACCTGCCTGTTGAAATACTTGGGGATCCTCCTCCACCCAAGGGTGATCCCGTGTTTGAGCTTAAACAATTACTTGATACTCTGAAGTATGCTTATCTTGATAACAAGGATATATATCATGTTATTATTAGTGCTAACCTTCCACAGCATGAAGAAAAGAGATTATTGAAAACTTTGAGGAAGCACCGTGCTGCTATTGGATATACTCTAGATGATCTTAAGGGCATTAGTCCCACTCTATGTCAGCAAAAAAACAATATGGAGCCTGATGCTAAACCAGTTGTTGATCACCAACGACGGTTAAATCCTAAAATGAAGGAAGTGGTAAGAAATGAAATACTAAAGCTTCTGGAGGCAGGTACAATTTATCTTATTGCTGATAGTAGATGGGTTAGTCCCGTTCATTGTGACCCTAAAAAGGGAGGTATTACCGTAGTTCCTAATGATAAAAATGAATTGATCCCTCACAGGATTGTTACAGGATATCGAATGGTAATTGATTCTAGGAAATTAAATAAAGCTACCAGGAAAGATCATTACCCTCTACCTTTTATTGATAAAATTCTAGAAAGACCATCCAAACATACACATTTTTGCTTTCTAGACGGTTATTCTAGTTTCTCTCAAATACCTGTGTCAAAAGAGGATCAAGAGAGGACCACTTTTACTTGCCCTTTCGGTACCTTTGCTTATAGACGTATGCCTTTTGGTTTATGCAATGCACCTGCTACCTTTCAAAAATGTACGATGGCCATATTCTTTGACTTTTATGAAAAGATTGTTGAGGTTTTCATGGATGATTTTTCCGTTTACAGAACTTGTTTTCATGATTGCTTGGGCAACCTTGATCGAGTTTTGCAGAGATGTGAAGAAATTAATCTTGTCGAGAATTGGGAGAAGTGCCACTTTATGGTTAATGAAGGCATTGTCTTGGGGCACAAAATCTCCGAAAGAGGTATTGAAGTTGATAAAGCTAAAGTTGATGCTATTGAAAAAATGCCGTGTCCTACAGATATCTAAGGTATAAGAAGTTTCCTTGGTCATGCTAGTTTCTATAGGAGGTTTATTAAAGACTTCTCTAAGATTTCTAGGCCTCTCACTAATCTTTTGCAAAACGATGTTCCATTCATTTTTGATGATGATTGTGTAGAAGCATTTCAAATTCTTAAGAGAGCCTTGATCAATACACCTGTTGTTCAACCACCTGATTGGAACCTACCCTTTGAATTTATGTGTGATGCTAGTGATTATCATGTTGGTGTTGTTCTAGGACAAATAGTTGATAAGAAATTAAATGTTATCCATTATGCTAGTAAAACTCTAGACAGTGCTCAAAGAAACTACGCTACCACTGAATCCGAAGGTGGTAAATGGGAAAAAATCAAACATTATATCTCAGGTACTCCCATAAATGTTGAAACCAATATTATCAATACCATAATTCCGGAGGAGTACATTAGGGAGACCTATCACAATGTTTTAGACTCCGAAAAGGAATAGGTATGTGTTACGGTAAGCAAACCGATTCCAAAACTTTTCCAATGTAAATTTTTATCAGTTTTGGAATATTTAAAAAATTAGGAAAATTTAAAGGAGTCTGAAAAGTGCATGATGAGGCGACAATCGAGGGGCGCGCTCTACCCCCTGGGCGTGCCCCTGTGGCTTGTGGACACCCCGCCCTCCAGACTCTATTTTCTTGTGGTATACTCTTTCGTGTCGGTAAAAATTCATTATATAACCCCCCCGAAGGTTTTGACCTTTGTATCACGACAATATCTCTTGTTTTTGTTTTGAGCTATTTATGCAACAGATTTAGATCAACATGACGTCTTCAAGTGCTTCGAAGGACAAGTTCTTCGAGAAGGTCATCAACCCCTACCTTGGGGAGGTGCTGCAACACCCTCAAACCATTAAGATGCATGAGGGGGTGCTGCACATCCGTGATGTTGAGGGTCCAAAGAAGACCGGAAGCATGGAGACAAGGCTCGAAACAATGGAGCAACAAGTTTTCAAGTGCCAAGGGACGGTGGAACGAGGACTCAATGCCAATCACATGATGATCGCGGAGTTTACCCATAAGCACAAGCTAGACGCCAAGGACATCGGGGAGCACGTCTCCAAGCTTTACAAGAAAATCGAGCATCTCCAAGCCCAGATCTATGACCTGCAAAACCAAAACCGTGAGTATGAATACAAATTTAAGAGAATGAGTTTGGACGCAGATATTAGGATCCCGGAGACTCGTTCATCTTTTTACGATAGTGAGCCCATGCCTTGAAAGACGGAGGACAAGCCTCAACCTCACCAACAACTCCAACATCACCATCTCCGAAGAAAGACAACTAAACACATGGGTATGGGCACTCCCCTTGGCTTGTGCCAAGCTTGGGGGAGGTGCCCTAGTATCGTATCACCATCACACCTTTTACTTTCTTCATTTTTATTCGTTTGATCCTTTTGGTCATATCTTGATATAGTAGAATAAAGTTTTAGTGTGATCTAGTTTTGAGTTTTGCTTTACGTTCCCCTATGTAAGCAAGTCCGAGAGTTGTGTAATAAAAATTAGTTTTGAGTTGAGGGCTTTGCTTGCTTGTTGTGATATTGAGAAAAAGAAATAAAAAGAATTATAGAATAAAAACAAAGAGTATATATAATGATCTTATGGGGAGTGATGACTTCATATATAAAAAGTATGTCAATTGAAATTTGTTGTGAGTTGACAAACAAAGCTATTGGTCATTATTGCAATTAAAAGGAAGTAATAAAGAAAGAGTGGTTCACATATGAATATATTATCTTGCACATATTTTATGATTGTGAGCACTCATTAAAATATTATATGTTAAGAAGTTCATGTTGGACAAAGAAGACAACATAATGTGTTATGTTTGCTTATTTCCGAATAGAAGTTATATGGTTATAGATCCTTCAACATGTGTTGCTTGCTTCTGCCCCATATCAGCCAAAAACTTCCGCACCAAGTAGAGATACTACTTGTGCATCCAAACACTTTTAACCCAGTTTTGCCTTGAGAGTCCACCATACCTACCTATGGATTGAGTAAGATCCTTCAAGTAAGTTGTCATCGGTGCAAGCAATAAAAACAGTTTTCTAAATATGTGTGATCTATTAGTGTGAGGAAAATAAACTTTATACGAACTTGTGATATGGAAGAAATAAAAGCGACAGACTGCGTAATAAAGTTCTTTATCACAAGGGGCAATATAAAGTGACGTTCTTTTGCATTAAGGGATTGCGCATCCAACTATAAAAGTGCATGACAACCTCTGCTTCCCTCTGCGAAGGGCCTATTTGTTACCTTTACTCTCTAGTACTTACCTTTATGCAAGAGTCGTGGTGATCTTCACCATTTCCTTTATTTCGCCTTTATCTTTTGGCAAGCGTCATGTGTTGGGGAATGTTCTAGACACATATATCCACTCGGATGTGGGTGATGATCATGAGTTATTATTGTTTACATTACCCTTGAGGTAAATAGTTGGGAGGCAAAACTATAAGCCCATATCTTTCTCTATGTCCGATTGAAGCTTTGACTTAATAGGTACCACATGAGTGTTAGCAATTATGAAATACTATAAGATGATTGAGTATGTGGATTTGCTTTACAAGCTCTTATATTGACTCTTTCCTACGTTATGATAAATTGGAATTGCTTCAATGACTGAGATCATAGTTTGTTAGTTCTCAGTAGAGTTCTTGATTCATATTTTACCTTGTGAATGAATTGTTACTCTAGCATAAGAAATTATATGTCAATATGTGTTGTTGTTCTAAAGATAACCATGATGCCTTCATGTCCGTATTTTATTTTATCGACACCTCTATCTCTAAACATGTGGGCACATTTAGAAATTTCGGCTTTCGCTTGAGGACAAGCGAGGTCTAAGCTTGGGGGAGTTGATACGTCCATTTTGCATCATGATTTTACATCGATATTTATCGCATTGTGGTCTATTAATACACATTATGGTACAATACTTATGCCTTTTCTCTCTTATTTTACAAGGTTTACATGAAGAGGGAGAATGCCGGTAGCTGGAATTCTGGACCGAAAAAGGAGCAAATCTGAGAGACCTATCCTGCACAACTCCAAAAGTCCTGAAAATTTACGGGGAATTATTTTGGAATATATAAAAAATATTGGGCTAAAGAAACACATCAGGGGACCCACCAGGTGGCCACAAGCCAGGGGCGCGCCCTACCCCTTGGACGCGCCCTGCAGGCTCGTGGGCCCACTGGTAGGCCTCTGGTGCCCATCTTGTGCTATATGGAGGGTTTTATCCTAGAAAAAATAATATCAGAACTTTTGAGGCGAAGCACCGCCGTCTTGAGGCGAAACTTGGGCATAACCAATCTAGGGCTCCAACGGAGCTGTTATGTTGGGGAAACTTCCCTCCCAGACTGGGAAATCGAAGCCATCGTCATCACCAATGGTCCTCTCATCCAGAGGGGGTCTATCTCCATCAACATCTTCATGAGCACCATCTCTTCTCTAAACCCTAGTTCGTATCTTGTATCCGATCTTTGTCTCAAAACCTCAGATTGGTACCTGTGGGGTTCTAGTAGTGTTGATTACTCCTTGTAGTTGATGCTAGTTGGTTTACTTTGTGGTAGATCATATGTTCAGATCCTTAATTATCATTAATACTCATCTGATTATGAACATGAATATGCTTTGTGAGTAATTACGTTTGTTCCTAAGGACATGGGATAAGTCTTGTTATAAGTAATCATGTGAATTTGGTATTCGTTCGATATTTTGATGAGATGTATGTTGTCTCTCCCCTAATGGTGTTATGTGAACGTCGACTACATGACACTTCACCATTATTTGGGCCTAGGGGAAGGCATTGGGAAGTAATAAGTAGATGATGGGTTGCTAGAGTGACAGAAGCTTAAGCCCTAGTTTATGTGTTGCTTTGTAAGGGGCTAATTTGGATCCATATGTTTCATGCTATGGTTAGATTTATCTTAATTCTTCTTTCGTAGTTGCGGATGATTGAGAGAGAGGTTAATCATAAGAGGGAGGTTTGTCCAAGTACGGGCAGCAACCAAGCACCGGTCCGCCCACATATCAAATTATAAAACTAACGAACGCGAATCATATGAGCATAATGAAAACTAGCTTGATAGAAATTCCCATGTGTCCTCGGGAGTGCTTTGCTTTATATAAGAGTTTATCCAGGCTTGTCCTTTGCTACAAAAAAGACTGGGCCACCCAACTGCACATTTGTTACATTTGTTATTTGCTACCCGTTACGAATTACCATATCACAAAACTATCTGTTACCGATAATTTCAGTGCTTGCAGAGAATACCTTACTGAAAACCGCTTGTCATTTCCTTCTGCTCCTCGTTGGGTTCGACACTCTGACTTATTGAAAGGACTACGAAGATCCCCTATGCTTGTGGGTCATTGATGTCAGCTATGCTAATGCACAAAAGTCCTTCCAATGGCTCCAGAAACAAGTGTGTCGACGGCACCAGGAATCCTTCAGCTGCGGCTACGCCTTAAGGGACTTCCTAGGCAAGTATGCAAAGGATTTCCCCCGTGGCCTTGGAGCCTTGCGTTGGTGTTCCCTTGAAGCGGAAAGGGTGATGTAGCACAGTGACGGTAAGTATTTCCCTCAGTTTGAGAACCAAGGTATCAATCCGGTGGAGGAGTGTCACAAGATCCTGCACAAACACAAAAGCTTGCTCCCAACGCTATGAAGGGGTTTTCAATCCCTTATAGATTGTTTGCCAAGTGAGAACTGAAAGCAACAAAGTAACAAAGCAAAGTAAAAGCGGAGGTGTAGACGATGGATGTGAATAGACCCAGGGGCCGTAGTGTTTACTAGTGGCTTCTCTCATGAAAGCAAGTAGACGGTGTGTGAACAAGTTACTGTCGAGCAATTGATAGAATCGCGCAAAGTCGTGACGATATCTATGCAATGATTATATCTATAGGCATCACGTACAAAAAAAGTATACCGATACTTTCTGTATCTACTACTATTACTCCACACGTCGACCGCTATCCAGCATGCATCTAGTGTATTAAGTCCATAATAACAGAGTAACGCCTTAAGCAAGATGACATGATGTAGAGGGATAATCTCAAACCAATGATAAAAACCCCATCTTTTTACCCTTGATGGCAACTACTTGATGTGTGCCTTGCTATCCCTAATGTCACCGGGAAAGGTCACCACATGGTAGAATCCAAAACCAAGCACTTCTCCCATTGCAAGAATCATAGATCTTGTTGGCCAAACAAAACCCAAGACTCGGAGAGACTTACAAGGATATCAAATCATGCATATAAGAAATCAACAAAGACTCAAATATATATCATAGATAATCTGATCACAAATCCACAATTCATCGGATCTCGACAAACACACCGCCAAAGAAGATTACATCGGATAGATCTCCATGAAGATCATGGAGAACTTTGTATTGAAGATCCAAGAGAGAGAAGAAGCCATCTAGCTACTAACTACGGACCCGTAGGTCTGAAGTGAACTACTCACAAGTCATTGGAGGGGCGATGATGATGATGAAGAAGCCCTCCCCCTCCAAATTCCCCTCCGGCAAGGCGCCGGGAAGGGTCTCCAGATGAGATCTCGCGGAAACGGAAGCTTGCGGCGGCGGAAAAATATTTTCGAGGCTCCCCTGATTTTTTGCGGAATATTTGGGAATTTATAGGCCAAAGATCTATGTCAGGGGGCGGCCAGGGAGGCCACAAGCCTGCCCACCGCCGCCTCCCCCTGGTGGCGGAGTGGGGGCTTGTGGGCTCCCTAGAGCCCACCTGGCCTGGCCCAAAGGCCCCCTGATCTTCTTCCGTTCAGGAAAAAATCATTTCGGGGTTTTTCTTCCGTATGGACTCCGTTCCAAAATCAGATCTGAAAAGAGTCAAAAACACGGAAAAAAAATAGGAACTGGCACTTGGCACTGAATTAATAAGTTAGTCCCAAAAAAGATATAAAAGGTACATAAAACAACCAAAGAAGACAAGATAACACCGTGAAACCATCAAAAATTATAGATACGTTTGAGACGTATCAAGCATCCCCAAGCTTAACTCCTGCTCGTCCTCGAGTAGGGAAGTGATAAAGAATGAATTTTTGATGCTTTCATGCTACCTAGCATAGGTGTACTTTGTAATTCCTCTTATGTGACGTGAATGTTCAGATCCATTAGATTCTAAACAATAGTTTGCTATTGACGTGGAAACAATAATAATTCAAGCAAACTAGCAAGGTAATCATGAACTTTCAAAATAACAAGGCCAAAAGAAAGTTATCCCTACAAAAGCATATAGTCTGGCTATGCTCTATCATCATTGCACAACGAATTTAAATCATGCAGAACTCAGGTATTGGCCAAGTAATTGTTTCACACCTTTACTTTCTCAAACCTTTTCAACTCTCACGCAATACATGAGCGTGAGCCATGGTTATAGCACTATAGATGGTGTGAAATGTGGTGGAGGTTGCAAGACAAGAAAGGAGAAGATAGTCACATTAACTAGGCATAGCAATGAGCTGTGGAGATGCTCATAAATAGATATCAATGTGAATGAGTAGGGATTTCCATACAAATGATGCACTAGAGCTACGAGTATGTGAAAGCTCTTAAAGAAAACTAGTGGGTGTGCATCCAACTTGCTTGCTCACGAAGACCTAAGGCAATTTTGAGGAAGCCTATCATTGGAATAAACAAGCCAAGTTATATAATGAAAATTTCCCACTAGCTATATGGTGGTGACAAAACGAGAGACTCTCAATCATGAAGATCATGGTGCTCAATATGCACAAGTGTGGAAAAAGTGGTAGCATTGTCCCTGCTCTCCTTTTCTCTCCCCTTTTTTTGTGGGCTCTTTGGCCTCTTTTTTATTTTTATTTTGGTGGGATTCTTTGGCCTCTTTTATTTCCTCACATGGGACAATGCTCCATTAATGATGGTCATCACACTTTCAACTCAGAACTTAGAGTAACGATGACTCTATATGGAATGCCTTCGGTAGTGTACCGTGGCAATGATCTAGCATGGCATAGACATCAATGGAAACATCATGCTAGCTATCTTACGATCATGCAATGGCAATGTAGACGTGGTGGCACATGTCATGGTGGTAGTTGCATGGCAATATATCTCGGAATGGCTTTGAGAAAGCCATAGTAGGTAGGTATGGTGGCTGTTTTGAGGGAGGCTAATGGTGGGTTTTGTGCACCGGCAAAAATTGCACGACACTAAGAAGATAGTGATGGTGGAAGGTGAAAGTGCATCTAAAACATGGACTCAACATTAATCATGAAGGACTCATATACTTGTTGCAAAAATTTTATTAGTCATCGAAACAAAGCATTCAACGCATAGTCCTAGGGGAAGGGTTGGTAGGTATAAACCATCGCGCGATCCCGACCGCCACGCAAAGGATGACAATCAATATACTAATCATGCTCAGATTTCATCACATAGCGGTTCACCATACGTGCATGCTACGGGAATCACTAACTTCAACACAAGTATTTATAGATCCACAACACCTTACTAGCATGACTTCAATATTACCATAACCACAACTCAAAACTAATTGAGATGAATCAAACTTCTCTAACTATTCAATGCACATGAAGGTGGAAGTTTTCGTATCCCTTTGGATAACTACCCCTTTTGAGTCTACTTTCAAAGAATAGATCAACTACCAAGCCACGCACCACTGTGCCCTAAAAGATATAAGTGAAGCACATAGAGCAAAAGTATCTAGCTCAAAAGATATAAGTGAAGCACATGTGAGCTGAATTGTCTAAGAAAAGATATAAGTGAAGCTCGACAAAATCACGGTGAGTGCATGTCTCTCTCTATAGGTGTGGAGCAAGGATGATTGTGACACAACAAAAAAATAAAATAAAAGAGTCCTACGATTCAAGACTCTCCAAGCAAAAACACATAACATGTGGTGAATAAAAATATAGCCCCAAGTAACGTTACCGATGGATTGAAGACGAGAGAGGGGATGCCTTCCCGGGGCATCCCCAAGATTAGGCTTTTACGACATCCTTGAATCTCTTGGGGTGCCTTGGGCATCCCCAAGCTTAAGCTCTGGCCACTCTTTATCTTTTTGTCCATAAGAACTTCACCCAAAACTTGAAAACTTCACAACACGAAACTTAAACAGAAACTCGTGATAACATTAGTACAAGAAAGCAAACCACCACTTCCTTAGGTACTGAAGCAAACTTAAATTCTACTTGTGCTGATGTTGGTTTACTGTATTTTCAATCTTCCATGGCTAACACCCCCCGATACTATCCATAGTTTCATCAAAATAAGCAACCAACACAACAAAAACAGAATCTGTTAACAGCAGACCAGTTTGTAGCAATCTGTATATTTTGTATACCTCTGTTACTTTGAAAATTCTGAAAAATTACGACATTCTGAAGAATTTGCGTAGAAATCATCAGAAAAAAGAATCAACTCAAAATCTCTTACATAAAAAAACGAAAAATCTTTTCGTGACCAGAAAGTTTGTGTCTTTTCCAGCATGACCAAACGATCATCCCCAAGACTAATCATAACGGTTTTGTTTGGCACAAACGCAAAAAGAAACACGAAAAACACAATCATAAGAGAATTATGAAAGTGTGGGAAACACAAAACATAAAGAAAAAGGATAGATTTGTTGGGTTGCCTCCCAACAAGCGCTTTTGTTTAACGCCCTTAGCTAGGCGAAAGGTGATGAAATCACGTATAGTCATCTTTGGTGCTCAAACATACGTAGCCCTCATCATAGATTCATAAGGCAATCTTATTTTATTTCTAGGAAAGTGCTCCATGCCCTTCTTTAAAGGAAATTAAATCTAATATTCCCTTCCTTCATATCGATGATAGCACCAATAGTCCTTAGGAAAGGTCTACCAAGAATAATGGTACATGAAGGATTGCAATCTATGTCAAGTACAATGAAATCCATGGGTACATAGTTATTATTTGCAACAATAAGAACATCATTGATCCTCCCCATGGGTTTCTTGACTGTAGAATCCGCAAGATGCAAATTAAGAGAACACTCTTCAATCTCATGAAAACCAAGAATATCACATAAAGACTTTGGAATCGCGGAAACACTAGCACCCAAATCACACAAAGCATTGCACTCATAGTTTTTGATCTTGATTCTGATAGTAGGTTCCCACTCATCATGAAGTTTTCTAGGTATAGAGACTTCTAGTTCGAGCTTCTCTTCAAGAGATTTCATCATAGCATCTACGATATGCGCGGTAAAGGCTTTACTTTGACTATAAGCATGTGGAGAGTTTGCAATGGATTGCATCAAAAAAATGCTTTCAATCAAGGAGCAATTATCATAATTGAATTCCTTGAAATCCATAGTGGGAGTTTCATTACTACCCAAAATTTTGACTTCTTCTACTCCACTCTCCACACCTTTATCATCAAGATAGGTGGACTCCGAATCATTGGGGCGTTTTTCAACCAAAGTGCATTCATATCCAGCCCCTCCATAAGTAGGTTTGACACGCGAAAACAAAGATGCAAGAGGAGACACACCAAGCACTTTAAGAGCTTCATGATTTGCATCACTAGAACGCACCCTTTTAAACCATTCATGTCTAGCGCGAATTTGGGAGGTTCTTTATTTGCTCTCATTCATGGATATACACATAGCTTTCAAAGTTTCATCCAAGTTGACCTTGGGAGGAGAGCATCTAACTTTCTAAGCATCAATATCACAAGACATCCTATCAACGCTTTTAGCCAAATCGTCTATTTTGAGTAGTTTTTCCTCTATGGACGCATTGAAAATCTTTTTAGAGTTGATGAACTCTTTGATATTACTCTCTAGATGAGAGGGTAATTTGTTGTGATTTCCATAAGTGTTGCTGTAGGAATTGCCATAATTGTTAGAGGAGTTACTAGGAAAAGGCCTAGGAACATAGTTTCCTCTAAATGCATTGTTGTTGCCAAAATTGTTCCTACCAACAAAATTCACGTCCAAACTAGCGTTGCTACTCTCAATCAAAGAAGATAGTGGCATTTCATTAGGATCTACGGTAGCGTTTCTACTAGCAACCAAATTCATCAACTCGTCCATCTTAGCACTAAGCGAGTTAATCTCCTCTATAGCGTGCACCTTTTTGCTAGCAGGCGACCTTTCAGTGTGCCACTGAGAGTAGTTGGTCATGATATTGTCTAGGAGTTTTGTAGCGTCTCCTAACGTGATTTCCATGAATGTTCCACCTGAGGCGGAGTCCAAGATATTGCGAGAAGCGAAATTCAAGCCAGCGTAAAAGATTTGTATAATCATCCACAAACTCAAGCCATGAGCGGGACAATTTCTAATCATAAGCTTCATCCTCTCCCAATATTGTGCAACGTGTTCATGATCAAGTTTCTTGAAATTCATGATATCGTTACGTAAGGAGATGATCTTAGCCGGCGGAAAATACTTGGATATGTAAGCATCTTTGCACTTATCCCAAGAATCGATACTATTTTTAGGCACAGAAGAAAACCAAGTTTTTGCGCGATCTTGCAACGAGAAAGGAAAAAGTTTCAACTTAATCACGTCATTATCCACATCTCTTTTCTTTTGCATATCACAAAGCTCAATGAAGGTATTGAGATGTGATGCGGCATCTTCACTAGGAAGGCCAGAGAATTGCTCTTTCATAACAAGATTCAGCAAAGCTGCGTTGATTTCATACGATTCCGCACTAGTGGCGGGAGCAATTGGAGTAGTAATAAAATCATTATTATTAGTGCTCGAGAAGTCGCAAAGTTTGGTGTTTTCAGCCATGATGACTTCAACAAACAAACAAGCACACAAGCAAGCAAGAGAATCGGCAAAGGAAAACGGGAAAGGCAAAAGAAAACGACGAAGGAGACAGGCAAATGAAAACGGCAAATGTGAAGCGGGGGAGAGGAAAACGAGAGGCAACTGGCAACAAAAGTAAATGCAAGGGAAGAGTTTGTGAGACCTACTTGGATAGATCTTGATTTCTCCTCCCCGGCAACGACGCTAGAAATGCTTCTGATGTCAGCTATGCTAATGCATAAAAGTCCTTCCAATGGCGCTAGAAACAGGTGTGTCCACAACACCAGGAATCCTTCAGCCGCTGCTACGCCTTAAGGGACTTCCTAGGCAAGTATGCAAAGGATTTCCACCGTGGCCTTGGAGCGTTGTGTTGGTGTTCCCTTGAAGGGAAAGGGTGATGTAGCACAGTGACGGTAAGTATTTCCCTCAGTCTGAGAACCAAGGTATCAATCCGGTGGAGGAGTATCACAAGATCCTACACAAACACAAAAGCTTGCTCCCAACGCTATGAAGGGGTTGTCAATCCCTTATAGATTGTTTGCCAAGTGAGAACTAAAAGCAACAAAGTAACAAAGCAAAGTAAAAGCGGAGGTGTAAACGATGGATGTGAATAGACCCGGGGGCCATAGTGTTTACAAGTGGCTTCTCTCATGAAAGCAAGTAGACGATGTGTGAACAAATTACTGTCGAGCAATTGATGGAACCGCGCAAAGTCGTGATGATATCTATGCAATGATTATATCTATAGGCATCACGTCCAAAACAAGTAGACCGATACTTTCTGCATCTACTACTATTACTCCACACGTCGACCGCTATCCAGCATGCATCTAGTGTATTAAGTCCATGATAACAGAGTAACGCCTTAAGCAAGATGACATGATGTAGAGGGATAATCTCAAACCAATGATAAAAACCCCATCTTTTTACCCTTGGTGGCAACTACTTGATGTGTGCCTTGCTGCCCCTTCTGTCAGTGGGAAAGGTCACCACATGGTAGAACCCAAAACCAAGCACTTCTCCCATTGCAAGAATCATAGATCTAGTTGGCCAAACAAAACCCAAGACTCGAAGAGACTTACAAGGATATCAAATCATTCATATAAGAAATCAGCAAAGACTCAAATATATATCATAGATAATCTGATCACAAATCCACAATTCATCGGATCTCAACAAACACACCGTCAAAGAAGATTACATCGGATAGATCTCCATGAAGATCATGGAGAACTTTGTATTGAAGATCCAAGAGAGAGAAGAAGCCATCTAGCTACTAACTACGGACCCATAGGTCTGAAGTGAACTACTCATGAGTCATTGGAGGGGCGATGATGATGATGAAGAAGCCCTCCAACTCCAAAGTCCCCTCCGGCAGGGCGCCGGAAGGGTCTCCAGATGAGATCTCGCGGAGACGGAAGCTTGCGGCGGCGGAAAAGTATTTTCGAGGCTCCCCTGATTTTTTGTGGAATATTTGGGAATTTATAGGCCAAAGATCTAGGTCAGGGGGCGGCTAGGGAGGCCACAAGCCTGCCCACCGCCGCCTCCCCCTGGTGGCGGAGTGGGGGCTTGTGGGCTCCCTGGAGCCCACCTGGCCTGGCCCAAAGGCCCCCTGATCTTCTTCCGTCCGGGAAAAAAAATCATTTCAGGGTTTTTCTTCCGTTTGGACTCCGTTCGAAAATCAGATCTGAAAAGAGTCAAAAACACAGAAAAAACAGGAACTGTTACTTGGCACTGAATTAATAAGTTAGTCCCAAAAAAGATATAAAAGGTACATAAAACAATCAAAGAAGACAAGATAATAGCGTGAAACCATCAGAGATTATAGATACGTTTGAGACGTATCAGTCATCACGTACACACCTCAACAAAATGGAGTTGTTGAGAGGAAGTACCGGACTCTCATAGAGATGGTGAGAATGATGCTTGACAAATACAAGACTCCAAGAGACTTTTGGTCAGAGGCCATGGAAACAACTTGCCATGCCATAAACTAACTCTACCTGCACAAGCTTCTCGGTAAAACGACATACGAGCTACTCACCGATAACAAACCCCAAGTTGGATACTTTCGGGTATTCAACTCTAAATGCTATAATCTTGATAAGCATCGTCGCTCTAAATTTGCTCCTAAAGCTTATGAAGGTTTCCTACTCGGTTATGGATCGAACTCTCACACTTACATGTCTACAAGAAGTTCACTTAAAAAGTTGAAGAGGCACTAGATGTGAAGTTTGATGAGACTAATGGTTCGCAAGTCTAACAATTGCCAAATGTTGTAGGAGATAAGGAACCTTCAGAAGCTATCAAATACTTTTTCATTGGCAAGATTCGTCCCATAGGGGTGAAGGAAAGTACTTCATCAATTCAAGTGGAAGCTCCTACTTCGCGTCAAGGCGAACCACAAAACAACATGGAAGCATCCACAAGTGGTACACGACACGATGAAGAAGAGGAAGAAGAACATCATGATGATCCAACTCAACCTTCCTCACCACCACCTCAAAGAGATGACAACGTCAATGACAACGTGCAAGATGATGATGATGAAGAAGAAGCTCCACCATCCAACAAGTAGAAGCCATCAAGAGTTAGAGCAAGAGCGGACAGAGATCATCCGTTGAATCAAATGTACGGTGGCATAAAAACCGGGAGAATCACTCGCTCTAAATCTCGTTTAGCTAAATTTTGTGAGCATTATTCTTTCATCTCTAGCATTGAACCTTTGAAGGTTCAAGAAGCCCTTCAAGATCCGGATTGGGTGAATGCCATGCACGAAGAGCTACATAACTTCGAGAGGAACCAAGTATGGACACTTGTGGAAAAGCCTGAAGGCGAGCAAAACATCATTAGAACAAGATGGATGTTTAGGAACAAACAAGATGAAGATGGACAAGTTGTATGTAACAAGGCACGTCTCGTAGCCCAAGTATACACACAAGTCGAAGGTATAGACTACGGTGAGACTTATGCAACTGTTGTTAGACTTGAAGCCATTCACATTCTTCTAGCTTATACCAATCACCATGATATAACTCTTTACCAAACGGATATCAAAAGTTCTTTTCTCAATGGAGAAATTAAGGAGGAAGTTTATGTTAAACAACCTCCTGGATTTGTGAACCCTAAGAAAGCTAATCATGTCTACAAACTTCGTTAAGCTTTATATGGTCTTAAAAAGACCCTATAGCTTGGTACAAATGCCTAATGAAGTTTCTCATTGAAAATGGTTTTGAGATAGGTAAAATTGATGCAACCTTATTCACTAAAAGAGTTAGTGGAGAACTATTTGTCTGCCAAATATATGCGGATGATATTATCTTTGGTTCTACTAACCCACATTTTAGTGAAAAGTTTGGAAAGTTGATGTCGGAGATGTATGAGATGTCCATGGTGACTGAACTGAAGTTCTTCCTTGGATTGCAAATCAAACAATCGAGAGAAGGTATGTTTATCTCCCAAACCAAGTACACCAAGGACTTAATCAAAAAGTTCAACATGCAAGAATGCAAAGGTACGAGAACTCCCATGCCTACTAGTGGACATATTGAGCTCACTAAGGAGGACAAACGAGTTGATCAAAAGGTTTATCGATCAATGATTGGTTCATTGCTATATTTATGTGCCTCCCATCGTGATATCATGTTGTGTGTTTGCATGTGTGTCTGATACCAAGCAGCACCAAAAGAGTGTCATCTATTGTGTGTGAAAAGGGTAGTGAGATACCTTATACATACACCAAACTTTGGCATATGGTATCCCAAGGGATCTTCTTTTAATCTTGTTGGCTATTTCGACTCAGACTATGCCGGAGACAAGGTTGACAGAAAATCCACCTCGGGTTCATGTCAATTTCTTGGGAGATCTATTGTGTCTTGATCATCCAAGAAACAAAACTCGGTATCCTTATCTAGTGCCGAAGATGAATACATTGTCGCTGGATCATGTTGTGCGCAATTACTTTGGATGACTCAAACGCTTAAGGATTATGGCATTCATTGTAACGACCAAGATGCGGTCCTTTCCGATCTGGAGATCGAGGCCCCGAATTGGAAAGGAACGCATCTAAGCGTCTCGCAAACAGGTAACACAACACATACATAATAATAAAAGATAGACAATCCGGGGTTCAATTGCCTTCTCATAAATATATCAGAGTACATCACGCATACAACCAAAGTAGTTTCGCTATGGACTACAAAAGAGAGGGGTCAAGATGATTTGAAACCTAAGCATTCACATGGTATCCTACTAGCACAAGAAACCTAGTAGAATTGCACCACACCACACATAAGTCCACAAGATCAGAAACACCACATGAAAGCATAAGACCACAATGCAACATCACAAGACATGGGCATGAAATGCTATGTTATGCATGAATGCAAGGGAAGGAAATGTCAAGGGACATCACATGGAATCATGGCATTGATCTCTCTCATAGCATTGACATGGTGGTCCCACATGGAAGGTTCCAAATAGGGAAGGCTTTACACTTGGGGCACTACAAACTCTCCCACACTACAAAGAAGATCTCGCCGTCGAGATCTAAGACTGAAAGAAATCGGGAAATTCGGAACGGAGGTGGTCCTCGCGTTCCCACGTAGCCTGTTTATCGGAATGGTGTGACCACTGCACTTTGAGAAATTTGACGGTCTTGTTGCGGGTCTTGCGCACAATCGCCTCAAGAAACGCAACTGGATGCTCACGATAAGAAAGGTCAGGCTGAAGGTTGATGTCTTGAAGATGAACAGTGCGCTCGGGGGTCTTGAAACACCTCCGAAGCTGAGAAACATGGAACACATCATGGACATTTGCAAAGGTTGACGGAAGCTCGAGCTGGTACGCAAGTTCGCCTCTCTTGCCAACCACTCTGAACGGACCAACGAAACGAGGCGCAAGCTTGCCTTTGATGCCAAAGCGCTGCATACCCTTCATAGGCGACACCTTGAGATAGACAAAGTCGTCAAGCTCATAAGACATGTCACGGTGCTTGCTATCATAATAGCTATTCTGACGGGACTGAGCTGCTCTGAGGTTGTCGCGAATGATCCCACACATCTCCTCAGCTTCTTCTATCATATCATTGCCAAGGATCTGACGCTCGCCGGTCTCGGACCAGTTGAGCGGAGTACGACACTTCCTGCCATAGAGAATTTCGAACGGAGCCTTGCCAGAACTAGCTTGATAACTGTTGTTATACGAGAACTCCGCGAAAGGCAGACAATCTTCCCACTTCATGCCAAAAGAAATAACACATGCTCTCAGCATATCCTCAAGAACTTGATTCACTCTCTCCACTTGACCACTAGTCTGAGGATGGAACGCTGTGCTGAAGCGGATCTTCGTGCCCATAGCAGACTGAAAGGAGTCCTAGAACTTGGAAGTAAAGATACTTCCGTGATCTGAAGAGATCATCATAGGCACGCCGTGCAAAGAGACAATCCTGTAGGTGTACAACTCTGCCAGCTGAGTTGCTGAAATGGACTCCTTGACTGGAAGAAAATGAGCCACTTTACTCAACTTGTCGATGACGACGAAGATGGCATCATTACCCTTCTTGGACTACGGAAACCCGGTGATGAAATCCATCTCAATGTGATCGAACTTCCACTCGGGAATCGGCAAAGGCTGCAAAAGGCCTGCTGGACGTTGATGCTCTGCTTTCACCCTTCGACATACATCACATTCGTTTAGGAACTAAGCAATCTCACGTTTCATACGAGTCCACCAGAAGGTCTGCTTCAAGTCATGGTACATTTTGGAGCTTCCAGGATGAATAGAGAGCAAAGAGTTATGAGCTTCCTCCATGATTACCTTCCTGAGATCACCTTTCGGGACGTTAAGGCAATCCTCGAAGAACAACGTGTCTCTGGCATCGACAGTGAAGCACTTATACTTGGGGAGACTCTTTCCCACGCCAATCTTGACCTTCTTCACCATAGCGTCAAGAAGCTGTGCTGCTCGGACCTGATCCTCCAAGGTAGGAGAGATCTGAAGGTTTGCAAGAAATCCCTGAGGTACTAGCTGAAGGTTGATCTTCCTGAAAGACTCACAAAGACCAGGCTGGAGAGGTTGCAGAATCAGAGTGTTGGAATATGCCTTCCTATTCAAAGCATCGGCCATGACATTAGCTTTGCCTGGCGTGTACTCAACACTCGGATTAAAATCCTAGAGCATTTCCACCCAACGTGTTTGCCGAAGATTCAAGTTAGTTTGAGTGAAGATGTACTTGAGACTTTTGTGATCGGTGAAGACTTCAACTTTATGTTCCAACAAGAGGTGTCTTCAAGTCATCGGAGCATGTACCACAACTGCTAGCTCGATATCATGCACATGATAGTTCTTCTCTGCTGGCTTCAACTGCGTGGAGGTATAAGCAACGACCTTCTTATCTTGCATGAGGACTGCACCAAGACCCTGGAGAGAAGCGTCGCAAAAGACCTGATACGGCTTGGAATCATCCGGAGGGACCAAGACTGGAGTGGAGGTAAGCTTCTCTTTGAGTGTATCGAAGGCCAGTTAACACTCTGGAGACCAAGCATACTTAACACCCTTCTGAAGAAGACTTGAGAGCGGCTTGGTGATCTTGGAGAAGTTCTCAACAAACCTTCTGCAATATCCAGCAAGCCCGAGAAAGCTTCGAAGCTGCTTCACATTCTGCGGAGGCTCCCATTCAACAATGGCCTGAACCTTAAACGGATCAACTTTAATGCCCTCGGCAGAGATAATGTGCCCAAGATACACCACTTCTTTCAGCCAGAACTCGCACTTGGAAAACTTGGCATACAACTTGTACTCTCTCAGCTTATCAAGCACCAACCTGAGATGTTCTTCATGTTCTTCCTCAGTTTCAGAAAAAACCAGAATGTTGTCGAGATAGAGCAAGACAAAGTCATTCTTGAACGGAGAGAATATATAGTTCATCAATCAACAGAATGTCGGAGGAGCATTTGCTAGACCAAAAGACATGACCGTATACTCATACGAGAAAAAACTAGTCCTGAAGGCAGTCTTCGGAATGTCTTCCTCGCGAATGCGAATTTGATGATAGCCCATCCTGAGATCAAGCTTGGAGAAGACCTTAGCACCTTTCAACTGTTCGAACAACTCAGTTATCTTCGGAAGTGCATATTTGTTCCTGATTGTCTTCTTGTTCAATGGACGGTAATCGACACACAGCCAGTCCGTGCCATCCTTCTTCTTGACAAACAGAACACCACAGCCCCACGGAGACGAGCTCAGTCTGATCAAACCCAAACGCTCCTGCTCATCGGCTTGCCTCTTAAGTTCCTTCAATTCTTCTGGACCCAGCTTGTACGACCGTTTGCACACTGGCTCTGTGCCTGGCTCTAGCTCAATCACAAACTCAACTTCTCTGTGCAGAGGCATGCCTGGCAGCTCTTCAGGAAACACATCTACCTACTCGCAGACCACTGGGACTTGCGAGATAGGATTGATCTCACCCTTTTCATTCAAAGAGAACGGTTGGATTGTATCATCGCGCGCCGCGAATATAATCACGTCTTCCGAAGAGTGGGTAAGCTTCACTTCTTTCGCTTCACAATCAATTGACGCCTTGTTCATGGCCAGCCAGTCCATACCAAGAATCAAGTCGATGTCGGAATTGCCCAAGACAATAGGAGACGCGAGAAAGGAATAACTGCCTATCTTGGCAGAAGCATCCGAAACCCTCATGTGCGAATTCATGCGCATGCCCGGAGAAACCACACGGAAGGTACTATCCAAACGAATTGCAGGAATATCATGCTTAGCTATGAAAGGCTTGGATATGAAGCAATGCGATGCACCAGAATCAAATAACACTTTAGCAGGAATATCATTGACGAGGAGGTTACCCATGATCACATCTGACGAGTTCTCTGCTTTAGCTGCGTTCACCATGTTGACTCGAGCTGATCTGGGGTTGAACTTGACAAGAGCGTTGCTTGGAGGTTTCCCTGGAGGAGGAGACGGCGGTCGGAGCTAAGAAGTACACTTGTTGGCATAGTGACCCTTCTGCCCACACTTCTGACAAGTGACATCTGCTGGCTGCCGGTACTGAGTCTGAGGAGGCCCTTGCTTCTGATGCTGGTATCTCTGCTGGAAGACATGGTTGGGTGGGTGGGAAGAACCACGATCACCTGAGTGCTTAAGCTACTACGAGTGCCGAGGAGGAGGAGGAGACACCTAGAACTTCTGTTGCTTCTGAACCACCTGAGTCGAGGAAGAGCTGGAATCTCTGAAGTGCTTCTTAGAATTCTCCACCCTGAGCAAGGATGCCTCTGCTCTGAGAGCTAGGTTGTAGAACTTGTCGAACTCCCCAGGATCGTGCAAGGCAAGAGCTAACTGCAAATCTTCTTTCAAGGCACCCCTGAACTGATAAATCTTGCTCTTCTGATCAGGGATATCCTGCAGCGCGTAACGGGCCAGCTCGTGGAACTCAACGTTGTACTTGTACACGGAATTGCCACCCTGCTTCAAACGCCTGAACTTCTCACGCCTCTCCTCCACAAAACTGGAAGGGATGTAGTGGGACCTGAAGTCACGACAGAACTCATCCCAAGAAATCACCCTGGCGCCTCTGGAGTCCTTCAGTTGCTGCCACCATATAGAAGCCTGCCCCTTCAACTGGAATGTTGCAAACTTGACATAATCCTCCGGATGCACATTGCTACACTTGAAATGTTTGTTCATATCACGGATCCAATCTTCTGCATCAAATGGCTGGTCGCATGAAGTGAACGTCTTTGGCTGGTTTGACAGGAACTGACTCAGACTCGCAAACTGATTTCCACCATGCTGAAAATTGCCTTGCTGTTGGTTGGCTCTCTCTTGCAGCAACTATATCAACATCTGGGTGTTTGGATTAGTAGCAGCCATCACCGCTTGCCAGGCCTGTGCAGGAGGAGGCGGCGGCGGAGGGTTCTCCGGAGGAGGAGGTGGAGGCGGCATATCCTCATGCCCTGGGTTCTGACGCGTTGGTGGAGCCATCCTGAAGACGGACGTTCATATTAGCCACAGAATAACTTGAAGATATTGCTGAATCGAAAGACAGGAATATCTGAACAGGAATAAGCAATTGCACTCGAACAAAATAGTAAGAATGCTTCCTCAAAGTGGCGGACGACAAAATTCTGATTAAGACCACTGCAAACGAATATGAGCTAGAACTGCTCGAAACAAACATATGATCGAGATTTCCCCAACCTCAATCATGCATCTGTAGGAAGATAGTCTTATAAGATACTACTTGATATCCCACCTATGAATTCCCGAAATAACTGGTCATGCAATCTGGTACACGGATACAAGGAGTAATATCACACAACTCCTATACTAACCCGTCACCTGTATCACATCCGTCAACACACAACCAACATCTCGGACCTTCAACTACAACAGACCCTCGTGGTCATAACGATACTAGGTATGGCAGTACTCCCGAACAATCTGCACCGGTACTGGGAACATCGGGGTTATCTCGCCACTATCAGTATTGAAGCAATAACGAACATCCTTCGTTCTTAGATACTCAGAAATCTGAATGATGGCGATGTGCGCAAGAGTCCCGTGGAGCTCAACTCCCCGGAAGAAACTCAAAGCAGACAAGAGGCACCAAGACAGGACTCCGTCACATCGAAATCATATAGATTTCACAAATACCCGCGTGATCCTAATTTTTTTTTGAGCGAGAAGAGGAGTAGAATTAAAGATTTCCTAAGTCGGGAACCTCATCAGAGCATAGAAGAGGAGAAAAAAGAATCCCACTCTCCGCTATAACTAAGACTCAAAACATTTTCTAGACTCGACTCGGCCAAGTACGATCACACAAAGGCTCCTATGGTCGTAAGGCTCTGATTACCAACTTGTAACAACCAAGATGCGGTCCTTTCCGATCTGGGGATCGAGGCCCTGAATTGGAAAGGAGCGCATCTAAGCGTCTCGCAAACAGGTAACACAACACATACATAATAATAAAAGATAGACAATCCGGGGTTCAATTGCCTTCTCATAAATATATCAGAGTACATCACGCATACAACCAAAGTAGTTCCGCTACGAACTACAAAACAGAGAAAAGGCTATGCTACCCTGCCTGCTGGCCGACGATCACGACCACGCCTCAATCTTCTGGATAGTTCACGTACAGGCGGTCAGACTCCTCATCGTTCTGCCACGCCAGTTGCGTGCCGTCGGGATCACCTGTCTCCGGGATACCTGAACCTGTTGGTGTTGTGAGGGAATCTGTGAGCCACGGGGCTCAACAATCTATGACCTTGGTGCCAGAACTAGTCAAGGTATTAGGTTGGATAGGTTGAGTGTTTTAAGATTGCAACTCCTAAGCTTGATATGGTGGCTAACTTACGAAGAACATTTATGAAGGTGGACTGTACTAGCGGTCGAGATTACTTCATCACTAAATGATCCTGAACACCTACCTATGTCATTCATAACCCCATCGTGTTCCCGATCGAAGAGAGATCTTCGAGGGGACAATCACGGTTATGCACACAGTTGGCAATTTTATTCGCTTATGTTTAAGTTATCTATTACCGGATGTTAACAAATTATTCCAAGTTGCCACATAACCGCGGGCACGTCTTTCCGAAAGATTAAACCCTGCAGGCGTGCTCCAACTAGTCCATCACAAACGTACACAGGCCGCAAAGTAATCCTCTATCACGAATCTCGTGATTTCGTCGGATTCCTTAGAGGAAAACCTCAACTCTGGGGAGAACCAAAGCTTCACCGGATTCCTATACGCAAGATATATCGCTAAGGTAAGGCAAGGCTAGCAGGACCTCCCGACGTGTCGACGACCCTGATAAGAGCCGCGTATGTCAGCCTCAGGACACGCCGAATGAGCGATGGTTACCACGCCAAAACACCGAGTTGCCCCGGGGAGCGTAATAAGCTGCTCTGGGTTGGACCAACACTCATGAGGAGCACTGGCCCGGGTTGTTGATTAAGTTCCTCGGATAGGCCATTTCCTATGGAGATTATTATTAAGTGATTAGCAAATTAACACCAATGTTGGGTCCTGCCGGACAAGCCTTAGCACTACGCGATTTATCGAGGGGGTCCCCATAACAACCCCGAACGTGTTAGGAGCGATCAATATGGAATCAAACACCGGTAGCCGGTAACTAAGGCGGCAATAACGGAACAAAGCACCCGGCAAAAGGCTAGGCCTTACGTTATTTACCAAGTATATAGGTGCATTAATTAAATAAGAGAATTTAAGATAATTATATCAAGCTCACGTTATCACATGAGTCAAAGCACCTGCATCTAGCAACGCTAACATTAGTAGCTGAGCAAAGCCTACTTAGCAATTCAAGTTTGCTAGGAAGAGATCAGTGTTTGGGTTCATGGCATATCAAGAGGCAAATATTTCAGTGGTAGGCGGTGAGCATATGACAAAGGAAACGTAATCTATCATAACAAGTCTAGAGATGGAATCAAGGTCATATCATCTTGCCTGTGATATCCTCAGCTTGGAATGGTTCTTGATCGTCCTGCACGTACTCTCCTGACTCCACGTATTCGTTCTCCGATCCCGGTGCTACCCAATATAAGAATAACATCCAATGAACAACAGCACCTCAAGATGCAACAATCACATGATGCATGAGATGAATATGAGCATGCATCACTATTTCTATCACTAGCACAAGCTTAAGGAGTAAATACATGTTCCTGGACAGAACTGCATGCTAACCTATTTTTACATGCATTATAATGAAATGATCAGATGCTTCTCGTGAAAACGATGCAAAACCATATAAAGAACATTACAATCGGAGCTATGGATCAACGGGAATCAACGAAACAAGATATGAAGCCCTACGTGTCAAAATCATCACCACACACTCAAATGGCACAACTCTGGTATTCCCAGGTTGCCAAGACATGAAAAAAACCATCATGGATGGGGTGGAGCAAAGAAGAACACCACAACGTCAACTAAGCACTCACAAACATCAAAATGACAAAACTACACAATCTGCCATAAACTGCTTCATAGCACTTTGTGAGCTACATGGAAAGCACCTACAGCCACACAACTATGACAAATAACATATGTGGTTGTAGCTAGCCAAGAATACTACAAGCACAAGCAATAATCACACAAAAAGGAATTAAACACAGAAAGTTACAAGGCTGCAAACTTGCCCAAAAACATCAGTTTTCAGGGACTTGGTGAAAATTCCAGATTCTCACTTTCTGTCTATGCTCTGAAGCATTTTAACAGCAGCCAAAACAATACCTACAGGGCTCCAAATGAAATGAAATTTTACAGGGAGCCAGACAAACATATCAGGTCCAACTTTCTAGTTGAAAGCTAAGGATAGATCACAACACATTGACCTGCACAACCTCATCAACATGAGGAGAAAATATAAACAGATTCTCAGACTTAGTGAAAATCTCAGATTTTCACTAATCTGGAATTTACAGCCACATGCCCACTTTGTCTAGGCATAACTTGCACACAAGTAACACCAAGAAATAAATGACACCACTATGGTGTAGAGTAATACCCCTACTACTACCACACAAAAGCTCATGCCCTTGGGCTCAACCTATTCCATGGAAACAAAGAGCAATCTTGCAACAAATCTGAATATGTCAACTCCAGAAAGTATCCTAATGGCAAAACTAACTTCACCACTGGATTCCTTGGGAGATTCTACCCCAAAATCATATATAATATGTGGGCACTTACTTGGAACAAGAGGGCACAAACTAGAGAAGAAAAACTACATAGTTTCACATAGAGATGAATAGGCATAAACACATGTGCAAAATCACTAGAACAACTCCTACACAAGCTTATACACATGACCACAATATCAATGGTGCACATGAGGGGTATACCTCATGCCTTTATGCCTTGGCACACCACCACATCACCACATGAGACAAGCACCACATAGATGTAACCCCTAAACCAACAAAGAGAGTATGCACACCCTCACATATGGGCATGTGATGGTGCACACTCACGCATGCACCACAAGCCCCACTTGAATGAGTGCCATCACACACACACCATCTACACATGCTCACTAGTTAGGACACACTCACACACAAGATATATGTTGGGGGGAACCCTTCACACACATACACATGCTTGCACCGAAGGCACAAACTACCACATGACAACAACAACTACCATGCACAAACTCTAGTTACACCACAAAGGGCACAAACAAAACAGCCCACATCTCATCACCATCTCACATACACACACTGTCTACACATGCACAAGAATCTACTAGAACACCTACACCTACATTATAAGTAACTTGGAGCACAAGATATAGCACCACAAGCTGCACTTGAGAGGAGAAGAAAAAATAAAATACCACATACTATTGAAACACTATAGCATCACATATAGCAAACACAAGAGAAAACAACAATAAAGCAACAAACAACAAAAAATAAAAAGGGTGTGAGGGGGAATCGAACCCTGCATCTACTGGTGCACATGCCCTGCCTCACACCACTCTGCTACCATGTTCTAGTTTGACAGAAGAGGGAAACAGAACAGGTTAAGTCTGCCTACTGATGCTACTACTACCAACCGAAGGAAAATAATGCAAAAGGGGGTGCACCAAATGGGACTCAAACCCTGCACCTCAAGGGAACAAACAAAGACAGACACCACTGCGCTATGCTATGATGACTGACAAAAGGAGGGACTTAACCACGGTATACAACCTTTCTTCGTGCCTGCCATGCACAGAGGTGCGCCGGCGATAGGGAGGTCGCCGCGGCTCTCTGCTGCGCTACTGCTGCGCCACGAAAACATGAACTCGTTACTACACGGCTGCTGCGCGGTGCTAGCTCGCTCTAACATGCTACAACACGAGCTCTACTCAAGTAACATACCAACACGCATCCTACTGCTTCTGCTCGGGACAGAGACTGCCCTGGGAATCCTACCGCCGATCAGCTCGAGGGAGAGGGAAGGAAGGCGGCCGGCTCACCTAGGGGGGAAGAGGGGTCGCTGATCTGAGGAAGAGGCGCTTTGGAGCCGAGACGAAGAGGAAGAAGCGGAGTCGAAGAAGACCCTGCTGCTGCTGAACGTAGAGGTACATGGGTCGCCTGGAGCGCGAGGTAGACGAGGACCTAGTCGTCGAGGAGGACGTTCCCCGGCCTCACCGAGGTCGAGAATGGGGCGTGGGCACCTCTCTCGTGCCCTTGGACATGGCGGCTGCGCTGCTCGACGGAGTAGGCGGGGGTAGACGCCGACGAGGGGGTTCTGTCCTCTCTGTGCTTCCCTAACCTACAGAGTCTTACCGAGGGGAAGAAGAGAAGGAGATGGGGAAGAAGATGGTGGTGGCGCGAGATGGGGGAAGAGGGAAACCCTAGGAGAGGAAGAGGGCACGAACGCCAAAATATAAGGGGGCCTCGATGTTAGTGCCTCACGGCGGCAACTCTCGCTCTCTGCAACGCCTGACGGAAAGGAGCAGAGGATGGGGGAAGACGCCGTCTACAGGTGGAGGAGGGAGGTCGCACGCTGGGCTCCTGTGCGAAGAGGTATGGGCCAGGGGAAGGAGCTGGGCTTGCTAGCGCCAGAGAGAGGGAGAAAGGAGTGGGCCGCCAGGGAGGAAGAGAGCCCACCTGAGCGCCACAAGAGGAGAAATAATTCCCTGGGCCTTATCTTTTAACAGAAAAAGCCAGAGAATAAAGAAATGCACAAAGAAAACTACTAGGGATATAAATACAACAAAAAATACCCTTGTCCATGAAAAAATACAACCTATTTGAATAAAATAACAGAGATGAATTTGGGGCAACTAAATATTTACAAAACAGCCATTGTTTGACCTGTTTTGTAATTATTTGCACCTCTTGCACCCCTCCTTAAAACAACATCTATACATCACAAATCCACCACAAACAAGAGCTAAAACAGGAACATTTTAAAAACAGAAAAGGAAGAAGTGAATCTTGACATAGGAGGAATAGAGAGAGGGGTCAAGATGATTTGAAACCTAAGCATTCACATGGTATCCTACTAGCACAAGCAACCTAGTAGAGTTGCACCACACCACACATAAGTCCACAAGATCACAAACACCACATGAAAGCATAAGACCACAATGCAACATCACAAGACATGGGCATGAAATGCTATGTTATGCATGAATGCAAGGGAAGGAAATGTTAAGGGACATCACGTGGAATCATGGCATTGATCTCTCTCATAGCATTGACATGGTGGTCCCACATGGAAGGTTCCAAATAGGGAAGGCTTTACACTTGGGGCACTACAATCATGTTTGAAAAGTTCCATTGTCATGTGACAATGAAAGTGCTATTAAGATTGCCTTTAACCGTGTCCAACATTCTAGAACAAAACACATCCAAGTGCGACATCATTTCATTCGTGATCATGTTGGTAAAGGAGATATAGATCTCAAGCATGTTCGTACTGACAAACAATTAGCTGACATCTTTACCAAACCACTTGATGAGAAAGTGTTATCTCATTTGAGGAGTGAGTTGAACATCATTGATGCTTCATACCTGAGCTAGACTCACTCGGATGCATGCAGGGGCATGATCTTGATTGCCCATTCCATGATGCCATTGATATTACTATCTTGTATCTTGGAAACTATGCTCCCTTGTATTGCATCTGACCTTTTGTAGGTACTTGGAAGAAATACACTCCACAAGATTGCAATCAACTCACATCAATAGCAATCTTGACATGGCCAAGTATCAACAACCTTTTCTTCGGAGATAGAGGAAGAAGACAACAAAATCATATCCTTGACAATTCTATGATATTAAATTCCACTCATGTCATTTGGATATATTATGGTGTTACTTGAATGACTAACCATTTTAGGTGAAAAGTGAACCCAAACGACATGGATAGCTCCCAACTCAATATGATCTTCATCAACTTTGAGCATCCACAACAACTTCACCTTGATGCCACATCATCAACATCATTCGAAGGTATGTACTCATATCCTTGATAAAGTTTTACACCAATTCATGAGGTAAAGCAACTCAAGAGTTATGAATACATTGATATGCTTAATCGAAATATGGTAACCCCATTTCATGCTTAACGATGATTATGACCTATGGTAAAGCATCCTTGCGTGACTCCTCAAGTCAAATACTCTAATATAGGTGACCTAGTCACCGCCCCACATCTAGATGGAAATTATTGATTGGTTCACATGTGACATTTCATACATTCTTGGAACCATTTCACTTTCATCTATATGTATGTATATTTTGAAAACACAATTTTATTGTTGCTACCTTATGTTTTTTTGTTACTTCTGTTTTCTTTAAATTGGCATCATTTACAAGTGATATGTTGAAACAATTCTTCGTTTCTTATCTGCCTATTTTCAGTTAAGGAGTTGAGTTACATTGCAACTCGGTCTCACTGATCTCGGAAACTTGGTCCAACCGATTACTCCCACATGCCTAATTCTCATACTCGATTCTACCGAACCAATTTGCCTCGGTGACTCCGATATTATAGCTGCCTTAGCTTTTCTGATACTTTATTCTATATTTTTGCCTTAGGGGGAGAAATATTATCAATGATCCCATGTATCATTGCCTCCTAACATCTTATTGAAAGTTTTCTGAGACAAAATCCATTTTACCATTACCTTTCTAGGGGGAGAAAACTTCTCTAGCGGGATAAAACCTCAGTAATCCCATATAATATAAGAGGGAGAACCATCTAGGACCCTTACATAGGGGGAGATAATTGAAGGAGCTCTTATCCATATCAAAAGGGGAGAACATTCGATGAACCCTACAGACTGTCCAAGGGGGAGAAAAGACAAATTCGAGGAACCCTTATAAAAGAGAGAACTATCCAGGATCCCTTTCTCTCAATGAGCCCTTACACTCTGACCTTTCTAGAAATTAATGCCAAAGGCGGAGAAATATCAAAGCTTCCATCCAATGAACCTATTTATAGGAGAGAAATATCACCAAGATGCCTGCACAAAAGGGGGAGAAACATCAATCGGGGACATATATGTTCCTAAAGGGAAATCTACCTAAAGGGAGATGTATCAAACCTTACATATGAAGGGGGAGAGAGATAAATTGTGTTATCGGTTTGAACTTATCTTACCCTACCTACTCCCAATATCTACAATGCTATGATTTATGGGGACAGGAAACTATTACGTATTCATCCTTAGGGACATATCTTTCATCAAATCCTATCTTCAATATGTCTTCAATATCTTGGTACTTTTGAAGCTCTTTGCATCTTTACTATAGAGTACTCTTGTGTTATCTAACATTTGTTTTCCCAAGTGTACTCCTACGTTATGACGCTCAAGATACTCAAGGTAAGTATATGCATCATATCCTTGTTCATGATGATCTCTTGTTTCTTCCACATATTGTTTGCAAGAGGGAGTCTTGAACATGGAAACTCTTCATTCACTCATGTTTGATGCATATAGCCAGGATGTCTATGACTTGTCTTGTCCTTCTACCTTGTGTGTGTCCATGCATTCCAAAGCAACTACGCTTTAAAGGGATTGCACACACTTAGGGGAGCTTGTACTAGTCATGTTTCTGTCAAAGCTGTCATATTCTAACATTTATCCTTTTTTGGAGCTCTGCTTGTATGTTGTCATCAATTACCAAAAAGGGGGAGGTTGAAAGCACAATATGTTCCCTTGGTAGTTTTGATAATTGATGACAACATACATTGTCTCTTGGACTAACACTTTTACCTAGATATTTCAGGAATAGTCCATGGAGAGCTTTGGCTAAAGTCTTATGTGGAGATGCCCCTTGATGCAAGAAAGGAATAAGATTAGCTCAACCTTCAAGCTAGAAGACTCTTCATTTTATATTTGTGAGAAATCACTTTTGAGTCCATAGGAAAGCCAATACTATTAAAAGGGGGTGAGGTAGTAAAATAAAATGGTTGCTCAAGTGCTCAAAGTTAGCCACCAAAATACTAAGTCATTTTTCCCACATAGCCGTTCTGTCCAATCCCACATACTCAAATTCGGTGTCACCAACTTTCATATTTCGGACCCACCGAGTTTGACCTCAAACACAAACCCTAGCCATTCCCACTAAATCAGTGCAACCGAATTCATATTGGTGCTACCGAGTCCAGGGTGACCAACTTTCTGTTGCCTCGATACACAAAATCGGAATTTTCGATTTTGAGTATGGGTGCCACCGAGTTTGGTCATCTGACCATTAGCCACCTTTTTGGTGCCACCGAGTTTTGTATATCGGTCCCACCTAGATTCAAAAATTGCTGCCTTTTATGTGAATCAGTACCATCGAGTTTATAGCTTTGGTGTCACCGAGTTTGCCACTTTAGGTGTAACGGTTGGATTATGGGTGCTGCCTATATATACCCGTTCACCCAGCTCTCATTCGTGGGACAAGCACTCATAACACACACTTCATTCCGAGATCCATTTTCTGAGAGAGAACCACCTACTCATGTGTTGAGACCAAGATATTCCAATCCAACCATTTGGAACTTGATCTCTAGCCTCCCCAAACTGCTTTCCACCAAATCAATCTCTCCTACCCATGCCTATTCCGTGAGTGAGTGATTTTGTGTCGAGGAGACTATCTTTAGAAGCACAAGAGCAATGAGTTCATTGATCTACCACATCTATTACCTTTTGGAGGGTGGTGCCTCCTAGATTGGTTAGGTGTCGATTGGGAGCCTTGTATTTTGTGTGGTGGAGTTAACCCAAGATGTTTGTAAGGGCAAGGAGATCGCCTATTCATGAAGATCTATCGTGAGTAAGGCAAGTCCTTCGTGGGCGGAAGACGTGGTGTAATAGACAAGTCCGCTTCTTCATGGACCCCTTGTGGGTGGAGCCCTCCGTGGGTTGAAGTCTCCACTAACATGGACATACGATAGCGCCACCTATCGGAACCATGCCAAAAATCTTGTGTCAACCTCTTTGCATTTGATCTCCTAAACTCTGCTCCTTTACATGTGCAAAGTCTTTACTTTTCCGCTGCCATATATGTTGACTAGCATGTGTAGGGTGTACTAGACTTGTTAGAACTGCTGGATTCAGCCTACCTTGAAATTGGGTTAGGCTAGGAATTTTATCTAGACAAGTAGTCTATTCACCCCCTCTAGACATATCTTCTATTGTTCCTACACCAGGCGAGAGGTTAGTAGCAGCAACGTTGTTGAATTTGTTGGAGAGGCGCAGACGACCAAAGAGGAAGAAGCGATCGATCCTGGTGTCGTGATGATCTCCAGCTCGAGCTGCTCCTCGAGATCGATGCAGATGACCTTGTTGGAGCTCCTGGGCAAGGCATCGGGCGTCTGGGATGATGCTGTCTGTGAGAACGGCGATGAGCGGCGACGGTTGCACGCGGTTGTGCTCAGGAGAGAGAGAGAGAGAGAGAGTGTGGGTGCGAGGGGGAGAGTGTCCTAGGATTTGAGGGGGGTGCCGGGGTGCTCTTGTTGGCGCCAGAGGGGACAACAGATGGCCGCAATGGCGACGGCCGAGGCCGCTTGCATGCGTCGGCCATGGACACATCCCCTCCTATGAGCAGTAGGAAGGTGAAGAGGATCCGGTGGGCTAGGCCAGTTGACTCGGCCTGTCCCCGTGGCCTAAGGCCCAGCACAGTTAAGCCTTTTCCTTCTAATTATGATTCCTATCTATTTTAGTTTTATGTTTCTATTTTGATTTAAATTAGCACTAAATACTTTTGTAAAATTATGGGATGGGGTCCAATATCTGCATTGAAATATTTAGCATTTCTACAAAAAGTTTGGGGCAATTGCAATAAGTTTTGAAATTCATATAATTCAAAAAGGTAATTATTTAATTATTTTGGCCTCTGTTATAAATGTTTCAGAGGCATCAAAATAATGTATAAAATGTTGGTTACTCCACCATAATTAACTATGAATTATTTACAACATTAGGAATATTTTTGTTTTAGTGTTTGAAGTAATAACAATTTGACTTTATTTCTAAATTTGAAATTGGCTTTGATTTTTATCAAGTAGCAATTTGGCTTAGTTAATCTTGATGACATGGCACCATTAGCATGAGATTACTGTAGTTTAACTACGGGGGCGTCACAACTCTCCACCACTAAAATAAATTCTCATCCCGAGAATTAAGAGGTAGAGGTAAGGGGGTAACATTTGGTTACAAAATTCTAACGAGTCTTCTCGGTCTCGTTTGTTCTTCCCGAAGAAAATTTTCCTCTTCGTTGAAGTCTTCAATTCTCTGACTTAGATCATCCTAATGAATTCGTCATCCTTCCTTCGAGATCTTCGTTGCCGTATGAATGCGATATTAGGGAAAACTTTGGAAGAACCTAGTTGTACAAAGTTGGGCATCTACCGGTGAACTCAGTTCATAAGACATGACTTATTTCTCAAGTTGTAACTCACGAAAATAATTCTGAGTAATGTGCGATGGTACAGAGGTTTCAAACGGTTAGGCAATCATTTGATACCTAAAAAGAGATGAAAGGAGCGGGGGGGGGGGGGGGGGTTAGAGCAACGAAAATAAATATTGCGTCTCATACAAGAATAAATCGTCCCATTGGACAGTTACTCGGTAATTTAGTATGAAGCCTAGTGCATAGGATACTTTGGAGTCAAAGATGTACATGAGAGTTAGGTTTCGATCATGTGGAACTTTATGGGCCCATCATGCGGGCCAAGAGTAGGTAGAGCTGTGACATCTTGTACGGTCCTAGTAGCAAGACATGTCAGGGGATAGCCTATCAGCTATGTCGGTAATAACGTTGGTACGAAGGGCGGGGGACGAATAGAAACATGTTCCTGCTCACTGAAACAAGGCGCACCAATAGGCAAGGTTCTCGTCCATCAGCGGCTACCGGAATGTTATGCACAATAGCAACAAGGTCTTACTAATAGTTGTGACACCTAGGATTTACCACAACAGGGAATTGCCACTTCTTAGATAAGTTAGATTACAAGAAAAGGTTAAGCAGACCAATGGAAAGGAAAATGTGTTTCTAATTGGTGTTTGCATACCTTAGGTTCAAGATACCTGAGAAGAAAAGATGATGCAAGATTCTCGAGATATGGACTACGGAAGGAAGTCTTGAATCATGAGTTGAATTGTAAGACACATGAACACAAAGTCAAGACATTTGTGCCCACATGGAACTCTTATAACAAAATGCAACCGAGTTCTGATTTGGGAACCATCATCGAGGATAACAAAGTCCTTGTGTAAGCCTAGATTAGCTCTTACGAAAGAACTTCTTTTCCTTGATCAAATCAGGCAGTGGCTTGGGGTGCTAAGAAAAGTTATATGAAGTGAAGATAACAAATCTTCAAAACATATAACACTTCACACATGCGTGAATGAATTGGGATGATCCTAGAGGAAGCAAAATAAACCTTTCACATATTCACGACGGCAAGAATGCACATGAATATTGGGAGAACACTTCTTCTTATAAAACATATGCTTCATGAGCTAGGCATAAGGATAATGACTTCAATAGCTTCATCATGAAACATGGAGAAGTTGAGGGTGTGGCCGATGGGCTCAACAACAATCCCTCAAGATTTCGATAGGGATGAATTTGCAAATTGAAAAAGAACAAGGAGATAGCATTTGTCTGATCAAATAATATATTGACGTATGCTCGAGGAAACATCAATAGTTAAACCTTGATTGAAGGGTGCACTCGGAAATACAGACTTAATAGCACGACCAATGTCAAAATGGTGAGTCAACAACTAAGAATGAAACAATCAATTGTTAACTTCAAAGCAATAGGGTTGCTAGAAGTATTGGAATCACACATCAAAGTTCACTTGTTGGTATTCCGGTTAGAAACAACACGGGGACCAAGAAATGAATGGTGATGCCGAGAAGTATCACTATATCAGGAATTCTTAAGAGGTGCAACAATTTTCATAACATTCTTGACATAAAAGATGGTAATACTCCAAGGTAGAAGATAACAAAAGCTGGATAGCGAGGAACTCAAGGGACAACACAAAACATGAACACGTTTATGTTGGAGGAAGGCAATAAGGTTTTCGATGACAACATAATACATCGAGGGCAAGGATGGTATTTCTCATCAAGAATTTGATTGATATCCTGGAAGAGCTCAGAATGCTCATGATGATCACGACACATTTGTCGAGAAGTTTTATGAAGATGTAATCAATCACCGACGACATCAAGCAACGGAACGGCGAAGCGAAAGGTTGTCGGAAACACAGATAAGATTGCTAGCTCAGAATCGAAATTGCCTTTCAAGACAACCAACATGATGTTGAAAGCTTGATGTAAGCTTAACGCACAGTTGGAAATGTGTTCCAGGGATGAAGGATGGAGATAGCATGGTCAAGATCTAGCGTGGCGATGATGATGTAGCCCAACAACTTGGAATGACATGATCGAGTACAAATTCATATGCAAAGAAGATTATTAAGAGTTGTGGAATTGCAAAGCGTATTCGATTCAGTTATCGGTGACCTTGAGTGTCCAACAACTCAAAACATGAGGAAACTAGAATCAACGAAATATCATAGTTGATGAGGAGCTCACAAGAAGTTATATAGCTCCATGATAATCTCGAGCTACCAGGGATAATACTCGGACGTAGATCATAATGGAGGTTAGACTAATGTATTGATTCGTGGAAGACAAGCACTTTAACTTGTCTACATATGGGATCAAAGAAGAACAATCATGGTCGGAACCACGGTTGCAAAGTACCAAATCATAGCTGCAATATCAAATCGTACAATGAATGATTATTGATACGAGAGGTTTCTATGATAGGATCAACATTGTTTCCATGGGCATGAACACAAGTTCAAGGTCGACTCCCACTTCATCAATGCTTCACCTGCCATTTACTCCTCACCTTTGATAAATTTGTAGCTTGGAAAGATTATCTGGAAAAACACCATAAGAGTAAGACTCATGAAAACTCTTGGGATCACACGGACTTAGGAAAGCATAGGTTCAACCCATCGGGGCACCTTAGGAGCATATACCACAAACTTCAAGAGTACTTAACACATGCTTGACAACAGAGCATGGCTGACAAAAGAATAGGATATAACTTATGAGAGGGAGAAGACACATTTTACCACTGGCATTAGGCATCACGAGAAGAATATCACAAATTTTTTGAATGTAAGGGATGCCATCGGATAACAACCCAACAATGGGTTTGGCGATCCACAAAGGACCTCATGTGAGTATCGGTATTCAATGAGAGGGAGATAGAATGCAAGGCATTGGATTATAGAACATCTAACAAATATCGATAATTAAATAGCAAAGGAATTATGACTTCCAGGTTGGTGTATCAGAATCACATGCTCCGATCAAATACAAGTAAGTTGAATGGACTTACATGGAGAATCAACCAAAGTTGATTTGTCAGGAACCATCTCCTGTTTGGAAGGATTTCTGGGCCCAAAAGATTATTTATGAGAATCAATTGATGATTGTGTGCATTCACACAAAGGTTGAATCAATAACATCAAAGGGAAATCACAAAGGATTTTAACGAATGTTGGTAGGCATATGGATTTAATCATAATGCAAGCACGCGAGGAAGGTCATGAACAACAGGCTACTTAGGATTTCGGAAGATCGAATAGTAATTCGAGGGAATTGCGAAACCCATGACAACTCAGGACAAAGGAATCCCCGGTAAGATAATTTGTTGTACCTTGTATAACAAGAGAAACTGGAAAGAAAATGTGAACGACATTTGTATGCAGTCATCCATAGGGGTTGACAGAGGAAGGGTAATCGCAAAAGCGATGAGCAGAAGTTCTCGAGAGAATATCACACAGTATATTCGGAGTATTCTCACGAATCAGGCCACCGTATGGAATGAGGGCCTCTCTGGGAGGAAGTATTTACGAGAACCTAGAGTTAGAGTTATCAAAATCTTTAACTCGAAAGAGAAGAGAGATCAGAACCCAGAGTATAGAAGAGGAGTAAAAGATACTAATACCACCCAATTGAGATGTGGGCCTGTAAGCCACACAACTGTGTTAGTAAAGTTTTTTTCAAGTACTAGACTCAACTTCGGCCAAGGAGTTGGAAAGGGGGCTACCAACACACAGTCGGCTCTGATACCAACCTGTGACGCCCTTAATTTGATTGTACGCTAATCATACATGCAAATGCATACGACCAAGCTCAAGGACTCACAGGAAGATATCACAACACAACTCTAGACACAATTAAAAACATACAAGCTTCATATTACAAGCTAGGGGCCTCGAGGGCTAGAATACAGAACCTCGATAAACAAACGAGTCCGCGAAAGCAACAAATATCTGAGCATAGACATACAACATGGAAATGCCATAGAGAAGGCTAGCACAAAAGATATATCAATTGAACAAGGCGAGGCCTCCTACCTAGGAACCTCCTAAATTACTCCTGGTCGTGAGCGGCCTCCATGTAGTAGGCACCGTCGGGGTAGTAGACGTTGTTTGCGGGATACACCATCTCCTGGGCTCCATCAATTGGTCGCAGAAATCGTATCAAGGGAAAAAGGGGGAGCAAAGCAACAGTGATTACTCATCCAAAGTACTCGCAAGACTGACATCAGAACTATACTAAATATGCATCAGTATCAAAGGAATGGGGTTATATGTGGACTGACTGCAGCAATGCGAGAATAGAGGGAAGGGACTAGTCCTACCGAAGACTAGCATCTTCAGCGTCTTGCAACAATAGACAAGAGTAGAGCAAGTAACACAATTAAATAGTTATATTGTTGCAGCAATATTAATTAAGGTCACGCCCAGAGATTCTTCCTCGGCTCCCTGCGAGAAAGCAATCCCATAGCAAACATTCCATTTAAGTAACAGTTGAAGTTGTATAAGATCGAGGCACAACTCCAAGTCGTCCTATAACCGTGGACACGACTATTCGAATAGTTAATTTTCTTCCCTGCATGGGGGCACCACAGTACCCAACACCCATGGTAAACACTAGCCGGATAAACTTTCTTGGTCATGCCCGGCCTTGGAACATCAACACGTTGCAACCCTACCTAGGCTCAATAGAGAGGCTAGCCCGCCGGTCTAAATCCTAAGCGCACAGGGATCATTGGCCCATCACCCTTTGCCCTCCTGCATGTTGTGTGGGTGGCCGATGTCAGTCCAGGCACCTCTTATACAAGAACGATGCTTATCCGGAGCACTCGGGTGTGTACTGCTCCATTGCTGACATCTGAAGAGCTTCGGCTGATGCCACGACGTCGAGTACCCATAACTTCTCCCACGTGAAGGTTAGTGCGAAAAGGTCTCCCGACCAACTCAGATCAAATACCCAAATCCCATTAGCATTTTAATTAACACTGCAATGATGATCAACAATCCACGATATGTGGTCCCGTCGCCCCGTCTCGAGGATGTGTGGCAAAGGCCCAGAATGCACGGCCACGCCCCGTCACAACCATGCGGGAATCCACTCGCAACACACCTTTTATGTTTCGAGTAGCAAGGTCAAGTAACTGTGTGGCTGTAACATCAGAGGGATCGAAGGTATCACGCTTTATGGATTCCACATGATGTAATCATCAATGTGGCCAGGGAGGAATCACCCTCAACGGACCACGATTGATGGGTTGTATGATATAGTCGTCATCGGAGGTGGTGAAGGAGGAACCACCCTCTGAGAACCACCGCCGATCAACTACACTATAATCTTAACGTCAGAGTACGTAACGAGGTGCCACCCTCGGTACTCGATAGTAGCTCTGCAACGTCGTAGAACTAAGGGGGTGTGAGTGATGTGACGGGTCTTGGCTCGTCGATCAGATCATCGAGACTTGATGAAAAAGCAAGGGCAACTGGACTAGGGGGGTCAAAGGGAATCACTACTCCACCTATACTAAACCGTTTAAAGTGCGGTAGAGTAAAGTAACAGTTCATCCAAAACAGGCTATGCATTAGAATAGGATCTATCTACAACAGTAGAAAAATATAATGCAAGCATGAGGGAGAAAGAATAGGCGATATAGGAATTATCAACGGGAGTTTGCTTTCCTTGTTTCTGATGCTCGATCGAGAAGTAGTCGAACACCGGATCATCATCGGTCTTGGGGTCTACGACAAAGGAAGCAACGTAGGGGAAACACAACAAATAACACAACAACCAAATGCATCGCAAAGCATGACATAACTCTATGCAACGTTAGCCATGAGCTAGCGCGGTAGTACATGTCATGGATGGGTCGGGAAAATATCTGACGATACTTCCCGGGTCTCTGAATACTACCGCACAAGCGAAAATGATGTAAAATTTTCACGTTCTCTATGCTAGGAACGCGCGACACACGAACAGACAAAGCATTCGGGTTCATCTCATTTTTCTGATCAATTTTTATGTTGTAAAATTTTCGATCCGAGGTATAAATTATTTTATGTGATTTTTCAAAGTTTTCATAATATTCTGAAATTATTTTATTTATTTATTAAATAGAATTTTGAACAGTGACATAAATTTTTATGCCGGACCAGACCTAGCCACAGAGGCTCACCGGTGGGCCCAGTCAACTGCTGACTCAACTGTTGACTAGTCAATCATTGAGTGGTCAGCTGCTCGAGTGGGACCCACGTGTCAATAGCATAGAGGGGTATTTTAATTAATCTTGGTTTTGTTTAGACTAACTTAGTGGCCTTGGGCCCATCTGCCAGTGGGGGTTAGCAGGGAGCGTTAGTGGCTAATGAAGCGATGTGAGCAGCTTAACGGCGGTGAGCCGCCGGTGCTAATTAGGGGCACTGGAGTTGCCAGTCCGGTAGCAGCAGCTGTTGCACAGGAGCAGAGGCAGCGATGGGTGTGTGACGCGGCTATCGGTGGCGGAGCAACTGAAGCGCATGGGCGTGCGCTCGGGGGAGCAAGGGCGCGTCCGTCAACGAGCGGGTAGCAGAGGAGCGGGCGGGGCCGAGTACGGCCGTGCGCAGAAGCTCGGGCAGCGACGGTGGCAGACGGTGGTCGGAGCTAGCACAAAACGGAACCAATGCTAGGGGTGGCTAGAGATAAAGGGAGGGAGCCCATTTAGCATGGCGGCTCACTGTGAAGGCACATGAAGGCCCGACGGTTGGTTAGTAGCAGAAACGACGTCGAATTTGTTGGAGGCACCGACGACCGAAGAGGAAGAAGCGATCAATCCCGTCGTCGTGATGATCTGCTCCTTGGGATCGATGTAGATGACCTTATCAGAGCTCGTGGGCAAGACCTCGGGCGCCGGGGGTGATGCTGTTTGTGAGAATGACGACGAGCGGCGACGATTGCATGCGGTTGTGCTTCGAAGAGAGAGAGAGCGTGTGGGTGCGAGGGGGGGGGGAGGAGTGCCCTAGGGTTTGAGGGGGGCACCGGAGTGCTCTTGTAGGCGCCAGAGGGGACTACGGATGGCCGCCACGGCGACGGACGAGGCTGCTCGCACGCATCGGCCATGGCCACATCCCCTCGCGTGAGCAGTAGGAAGAAGAAGGGGATCCGGTCGACTGGGCTTGTCCCTGTGGCCTAAGCCCGAGCACAGGTAAGCCTTTTTCCTTTTAATTATGATTCCTATATATTTTCATTTTATGTTTCTGTTTTCATTTAAATTAGTACTAAGGACTTTTGTAAAATTATGGGATGGGGTCCAATATCTCCATTGAAATATTTAGCATTGCTACAAAAAGTTTGGGGGAATTGTAATAAGTTTGAAATTCATCTAATTCAAAAAGGTAATTATTTAATTTTTTATAGGCACCAAAATACTGTATAAAATGTTGGTCACTCCACCATAATTAAATACGGATTATTTACAACATTAGGAACATTGTTGTTTTAGTGTTTGAAGTAATAAGAATTGGACTTTATTTCTAAATTTGAAATTGGCTTTGATATTTATCAAGTAGCAATTTGGCTTAGTTAATCTTGATGACATGTCACCATTAGCATGAGATTACTGTAGCTTAACTACTAGGGTGTCACAACAACTGTTAGGTGACACAGAAACTCGATGAGGGCGAAAAGCCAAACTCGCTGACACCGAGATGATAAAATTGATCAACCCTAGGCTTCAGTAGAACCAAGATTTTGAGGTTGGTCACATCAAGATGCACTTTGGTAGGTTTTGGAATTCAGTCCTTGTCAAGACGGGTCTCGAAGTGCTCCTCACACAGAGTGTCCCTAAAGTGCATTCTCAAATTTTGTGATGTAGCATGAAAAGATTTTGTGACGAGAAAGCATAGATAGCTAGAGAAGGGTACTTAGGCATTCTTGTATATTCAATTGACCAAAAAATAAAAGCAATTGGATATCCTGGAATGATAAAAATATGCATACCAACATCCTCACACAATAGAATGTCAAATAAACATGGTGACCATGCACAATAAATCTGGCATCTATCAAGCACTTTGGCGATGACGAAGTCATCTATATATATGAGTATATTGACTTAGGAGCCAAGTAAGAATACTGGATAATAGGTCACACTCATCGGTTAAGCACAAGTGGGGTTACCACTTTTACATAATGCATTAATGTGTTCACATCATTTAGGAGACACTTCTACTAAAGTATTAGAGTAAAGGTCCCCTTAGATGTGACATCCCCCCTTAGAGGAATAAACAAACCTTGGGTTTTGTCGTAGAAGACTTCCAGTAGTTGAAGTAGTGGTGGATGCTCGTTGTTGATGAAGATCATCATGAGTTGGGTGCAATCCTTGTTGTTTCTTACTCTTCTCACCTACATGGATTAGTTCCAAAGGAAAAGGAGAAAATGCAAAGATATCTATGGACATGGAGTGAAATGAATGGGATGTTATGTCCAAAGATGCATCAATTACCTTGTCCCTTGCTCACCTTTGAGGGAATGAGTGACTCCTTGAACTGATGCATATGGTTGGAGTTTATTGCATATAATTATTCCCAAAATGAATAAGAGTGAATTTCATTGGCGGAGTCACCCCTGAAGAACTTTCTAGTTCTTCCTCTTAGGGACCCTCATCACCTTGATGGGGATCCTTATAGTTGTGGTACCACAAGATGAGGTAGTACTAGATGTTTCCTTGGGAACCCACTCAACCTTTGCTTGGGGTTCTTGTTCAAATGAGTCAATCTCCTCTTAAAGCTTTCCCTTGTGTTTGTGGTCTTGTCGTAGAAGGCCATCTTGAGAGCTTGTTCCCTTGGGAGGTGTAGGACCATACTTCTCCTCTTGAGGAAGAAACTTGGGAATGGGACACAGACCTTCTTCCCAAACATCTCCGTTGATGTTGAATTAGCCAACACCTTGCTTCTTCCAATGTCCTCCTTGCTCGTGCACAATTTCCTCGAATTCCTTACTTCCGTCAAGACTTTTGAAGACACCTCTCTCTATAACCCCTTTCAATAAATTGTTTGCTTGCTCATGTGTAACTTGGCTAAGAGAATCATTAGTGGAATCAAGAGAGCTACTAGCAACAACATCATTTGATCTAGCTTTAGCATTGTTCTTACTAGATGAAGAAACTTTCTTGCCTTTGTTACTAGTGTTCTTAGGTTTAACTTGTGGATCAAAAGTAGACAAGAGTAATCATTTTTCTAGATAAGAAGAATTCTTCTTTCAAAGATCATCATTGATTGCTTTCAGGAACTCATGCTCTTGCTCCAGATTTAGCTTCTCGAAGCGTAGGTTCTCATGAGTTCTTGCATGCTTTCTATGATCTTCTAGTGTAGTTTCATGAGCTAAATTAAGAGTGTTTAATTCTTTAGTTAGTCATTCAATCTCTCTCTTATCATCATCATTCGATTTATCTTGACAAGCATGATTATTTTCAAGTTCATTTTCAATATTATCACTTGTCTTATCAAGGAGCAAGTCATCTTCTCCTAACAACTCATCCTCATCACTATCAAAGTCAATGTACTCGGGTTGTGATACCTTTGGTCCTTTTGCCATGAAGCAGTATCCAATCCCTTCATTTGGTGAATCAGATAAGTCGTAGGAGTTGGAGGAAATAAGTGCAATGCCGGCAACACCTTCATCTTGAATGTAGTCGGAGTTGGAGTGATAGCTTCTACCGGATTGGTTGTCAGACTCTTGTACTGGCCATTATCCCTGGGGGATGGTTATTACTCGATAGGATCTTAATGGCACTTCGAAAGCTAGTCTACCGAATGTTTGTCGAAGCAACTGTCGTACGCGCTGAGACTTCACAGGTCAAGCTATGCCAATTTCGAACGACCTAGGTTGGAATGAAATTCCAGATCTGAAATAGGATCAGTTTCAGTACTTCCTAGTTTTTCTGACTAAGTGCGTCAAAGGAATGAACTAAAGTAAGGTTTCCAGTTCGTTACCTGACTGCTCCGCGTTAACGGAAAAAGATATGAACTTTTCCTTTCCTCACTCATCAGTGAGTGAGTTCATATAGGTCGGTCGATATAGGTGGTTTCTAATAATCTAGCAATACTATTTTGAACAAAACAAGGTCGACGAGGAGTGACCGAACACTTGAGGGAACGCAGCCAGAAACCCATTCACCGACATGAGCTTTATGTCTTCTTCTTGAACTGCTCTTGGTGTACTAGTCCTTCTTCTCCGATTCTTTGCCTCTCCGAGAGTGTCTTCGTTCATAATGATCTTTTCTACTCCTTCTCTGTCTATGATGTGACTCATCTCTTGAGGTTCGTCTTCTAGGTGACTATTAACTTTGTTTGTGAGGATCCGAGCACTCATTGGAAAAGTGTACGGGCTTTCCACAGTTGTAGCAGTTTCGGTCACAACTAGATGAACGCTTCTCAACATATCTTGAGCTTGAGCTTCTCTCTTTTCCTCTACTCGAGAACTTGTTGAATTTTTTGGCCATGAGGCTGATCTCTTCATTGATAACAAGGTTATCACTTGAAGTAGTGGGAGCTTTTTTCTTCTCAGATCCAGGAATATCCTTTATAGTCCTCTTGGGAGCTATAGACTTCTCAGCCTTAGGTGTCGATGACTTTGGGTAGTCTTCATAGGCATAGAATTAGCCATCAACTTTTTCTTCTTGGGAGGAGGAACTTCAGATGGAATTTGTTCCTCCTCATACATTGAGGTTGGCCTCCCAACAGCATGGACAATGCTCTTCCTGGCTCTGTTCTAACCTGGCTTCTTTGTAAGCCTAGCTTCTGGAGCTCTAGTATCAGCAGGTATGACATACTCCTTCCTCACAATCTTCCTAAGTATGGTCTTACCCTTCAGCTTCTTGGGAGTAGATTGCTCAGGTATAAAGTTAACATCTTCTTCGTTAGAATTTATCTTCCTTCTGGACCTGGTAGCTTCCTTGGGCAAGCCATGGGAGCTGGGAGTACCTGGGTCACAAGGTGTCCTCTCAGGACTAGGGCGTGAGTCCATTTCAACACTTAGCTCACTACAGTTGTTTTGACTATCCTGTGAACCTCACATTCTGGCAAATCAAGCACACAAGAATACTAGCACACAAGTAAACAAGCACACAAGCACACCTAGTGAAAAGATATAGAGGAGCTGGAATGGATGAGCATCACAAAATTGCAGACGTTTTTGTAAAGCTTGTCCCCTTGGGAGGATTAGGATCATAGTTCTCCTCTTGAGGAATAAACTTGGGAATGGGATATGGACCTTCTTCCCAAACATCTCCGTTGACATTGAAATAGCCAACACCTTGCTTCTTCTGATGTCCTCCTTGCTTGCGCACAATTTCCTCGAATTGCTTACTTTCGGCAAGACTCTTGAAGGCACCTCTCTCTATAATCCCTTTCAATGAATCATTTTCTTGCTCAAGTGTAACTTGGTAAAGAGAATCATTAGTGGAATCAAGATACATACTAGCAACATCATTTGTTCTTGCTTTAGCATTGTTGTTACTAGATTAAGAAACTTTCTTGCCTTTGTTACTAGTGTTCTTAGGTTTAACTTGTGGAACAAAAGTAGATAGGAGTAATTGTTTGGCTATATAAGAAGTACTCTTATTTTGAAGATCATCATTGATTGATTATAGAAACTCATGCTCTTGCTCTAAATTTAGCTTCTCAAAGCGTAGCTTGTTATGAGTTCTTGCAAGCTCTCTATGATCTTCTAGAGTAGTTTCACAGGCTAACTTAAGAGTGTTTAATTCTTTAGTTAGTTGTTCAATCTATTTCTTATCATCATCATTTGATTTCTCTTGACTAGCATGAGTATTTTCAAGTTCAGTTTCAATGTTATCACTAGTCTTATCAAGGAGCATGTCCTCTTCCCCTAACAAATCATCCTCATCACTATCAAAATCAAAGTACTTGAGGTGTGATACCTTGGGGCCTTTTGACATGAAGCAGTTTTCAATCCCTTCATTTGGTGAATCAAATAAGTCGTAAGAGTTGGAGGAAACGAGTGCAAGAACGGCAAAACCTTCATCTCGACTGTAGTCGGAGTTGGAGTGGTAGCTTCTCGGATTGGTTGTCAGATTCGGAGTCAGAGACCCATTCACCAACATGAGCTTGATGTCTTCTTCTCGAACTGCTCCGATTCTTTGCCTCTCTGGGAGTGTGTTCGTTCATAATGATCTTCTCTACTCGTTCTCCCTCTGCGAGGTGACTCATCTCCTGAGCTTCGTCTTCTAGGTGACTACTTTCTTTGCTTGTGCGGAGCCGAGCACTCATTGGAAAAGTGTCCGAGCTTTCCACAGTTGTAGCAATTTCGGTCACGACTATACAAACACTTCTCGTCATATCTTGAGCTTGAGCTTCTCCCTTTGCCTCTACTCTTGTAGAACTTGTTGAATTTTCTAACCATGAGGCTGATCTCTTCATTGGTAACAAGGTTGTCACTTGAAGTAGCGGGAGATTTGTTCTTTTCATATGCAGGAATATCCTTTATAGTCCTCTTGGGAGCTACATACTTCTTAGCCTTAGGTACTGAAGACTTTGGGGCAGTCTTCTTAGGCATAGCATCACCCATCAGCTTTTCTTCTTGGGAGGAGGAAGCTCAGCTGGAATATCTTCCTCCTCCTCATCACCAGCTTCTGTTGGATCTTCATACATTGAGGTTGGCCTCCCAACAACATGGACAATCCTCTTCCTGGCTCTCTTCTGACCTGGCTTGTTTTCAAGCTTAGCTTCTAGAGCTCTAGTATCAGCAGGTCTGTCATACTTCTTTCTCACAGTCTTCCTGACTATGGTATTCTCCTTATGCTTCTGGGAACAGATTCCTCAAGGATAAAGTCAAAATATTCTTCATCGTATTTTTTCTTCCTTCTGGACCTGGTAGCTACCTTGGGCAAGCCATGGGAGCTGGGAGTACCCGGGTCAGAAGGTGTTCTCTCAGGACTAGTGCGTGAGTCCATTTCAGCACTGGGCTCACTGAAGTTCTTTTGATTATCATGTGAACCTGACATTCTCGCAAAGCAAGCAGACAAGCAGACTAGCACACAAGCACACAAGCAGACCTTGTGAAAAGATATAGAGGAGCTAGAATGGATGAGCATCACAAAAATGCAGAAGTTTTTGTAAAGTTTGAACTCTGAAAAATTAGTTCTAGCATTCAGCAAAAGGGGATATCGGTTCCACCGAGTCGGAAACTTTGGAGCCACCGAGACAAATGTTCTCATTAACAGAAACTTGGCACCCTTTTTGGTTTGAACAAAAAGGAGAACTTGGTTCCACCGAGAAAATTCTCAGTAACCCTAAAACCAAAATCGGTAAGACAAACTTTTATGAATAGGTGACACCGAGATTCATATTTTCGGACTGTTAACCCTAATATTTTCTTTCCTCGCTAACCTATGGGAATTCTCTTCTAGGTAGAATAGTAGTAATTGGACTCGTTAGTGCCTATTTGTGCAAGAATCATATTTAGGGAGCGCAAAAGGGATCGGATCCGTACCCTAACTCGGCGAGGATCCTCTATTGCGGCGACAACGGTGAAGATTCCGTCGGCGGCGAGGACTCCGATGGCGAGGGCGCATGGGTGGATCAATAAGAAGTCCAGGGGACTAGGGCGCAACAATGAGAAGGTGCGGAAGACGACATTTGAAGAAGTGTTTCAACCATCGGGTTCTATTGGATATATATATCTCCTGGCTGTCGGTGACATCGAAATTGAATTTTCGGTGCCACAGAGTTCCTTAACTGTCAACTCACACAGAAACTCGGTGAAGCTGAAAATAATGATCCGGTGGTACCCAGATGAGAAAACTTGATCAACCCTAGGCTTCGGTGGGACCCAGATTTTGAGGTTGGTCACACCGAGATGCACTTTGGGAGGTTTTGGAATCCAGCCCTTGTCGAGACGGATCTCCGAATGCTCGTCACACAGAGTGTCCCTAAAGTGCTTGTTCAAATTTTGTGATGTAGCATGAATAGAATTTGAGACGAGAAAACATAAATAGCTAGAGAAAGGTACATATGCATTCTTGTATATCCAATTTGACAAAAGAAATAGAAAGGCAAATAACAACAACTGGATATTCTCTATGAGCAAACCATGCATACCAATATGCTCACACAATAGGATGCGAAATAAAACATGGTGAACATGCACAAGCATTCTAGCATCTAGCAAGCACTTTGGCCATGATGGAGTCATCTATATATGAGTATATTGACTTAGGAGCCAAGTAAGATTACTTGACCATAGGTCATACTCATCGATTAAGCACAAGTGGGGTTACCACTTTTACATAAAGCATTAATGTGTTCACATCATTTAGGAGATGCTTATACACAAGGATTAGTGGGGGGAATCAAATATGTCTTGGTGGAAGGGTAGATCAAGGCCCTTTCAAGCAATCCCTAGAAAATCAACAAGTTTTATTGGCTAGGGAGAGAGATCGAGCAAGAATAAGCTTATGGACCAACAACAATGGAGCTTGGAGAGGTCAAAGGTAAGCTCCTCGAAGAAGAAGACACCTTTATATAGTGTCTGTGTGTGTGGTGGTGGGTGGGGGGGGGGGGGTAAAATCCAACCGTTACCCACCCACCACAGCAATAGCCAAGCGGTACTACCACTCTGGGAGCGGTACTACCGCTCTGCATCTCACCAACCACGGTAGTAATAAATTACTACTGTGCCTACTATTGTGGGTGTGTGTGGGGGGGGGGGGAGTATGCAAAAATGTCCGTCGGAGCGGTACTAAAAAATTACTATCGCTCTGAGGGAGTAGTACCGCTCATGGAGCGTCTCGGCGTTCTGGGATTGGGGGTAGCCAGACCTGCCTGCCTGTGGCCCAGGGTGGGCCCGCCTCACCGGAGCAATCCAACGGGCCCGACACCATTCAAGGAAAGGCCCTCATGAGGGGCCAAGCCTCACGAGAAGGAGGAGCGTCAAGACCCGCAGGGGGACTCCTCAGGACCCCTCCGGAGCGGCACATATTCCGAGGCCAGGTCGGGCCTCAGGAGTCAAGAGTGACGCGAGGAAAGGACATGCGAGCAGCAGATGGCAGGGCGGGACAGTTTCCCCTTTGGCGCAAAGGAGGCGGGAGCGTATAGCTTTTCGAAAGGCATCTTCCAAAGGTTTCCTTTCTGGTGTAACAATGCCACAACCTCCCACCAGTAGGGCAAACGTCATCCACGGGCCCGTCTCTGCGGCGCAGACAGTTACTTTGCAGGCGAAGACCACCTTTGGGAAGGGGAGCATGTTCCCTTGTTCCCCTTCAAAATTGGCTGTTGTGGGATCCCTTCCCGCCGAAGCTATGAGGGAAGAGGACCCAAGCCTCCGCTATAAATAGAGAGGGTAGGATACTTGAGAGGGGTAGTTCATTCAGACGGTAGAACAATACACCTAGCTGCTCGGCCTCCGGAGGCCCAAGAACACTGTACTAATTCATCCACCACCTCCGTGAGAGGCAATCCACCAAAAGCAGGAGTAGGGTTGTACGCTTCGTAGCGGCCCGAACCTGGGTAAACTGTTGTGTTATGTGTTTCCCTCGCCGTCGAATGAGTCTTTCATCGTTTCCATCGAATAGTGGGTTAGGTGAGATGAAGCAGGGAGAGACCTTCGTACACGCCCTAGTGTTTGAATCTTTAGGGTTTTGCAGAGCCCGAAATCTGACATTTGGCGTGCCAGGTAGGGGCGTGTCGGGGTTTCCTCCAAGCTCCGCCCTCACCAAGCTCCACGGCTCCGATGGCTGATGCCCGCCGGGTTCGGGCAGAACGCCGCGCCACCCGCATTGCCCAAACCGCGTCCGTCGGTCCCGTCGGCGCGCGCCGGTCGCCGGCACCCGAGGTGAATGCTCCCACCGGCCATGAAGCTCAAGAGCAACAGGGCTCCTCCTAGCCTACGACCTAGCCGGTCGACGACCGCACTACCACGCCGTCGCTCGCCATGCCTTCTGGGTCGGCATCGTGCGCTCGGCCAAAGATGCCCCACGACCGCCGCGCTTGCCATGGCCTCCGAGCTACTCCGTTACCGACCCGCTCTAGACTGCCACGACGACTGGCTCCATCGCATCGAGGAGCTCATCGCCGCCGCCGGTGACTCAGCGGCGCTCTCCTGCTTGCTTCGACCCCAGCCGTCCCTGGCGAACAACGAGGAACAAGACGCGCCGCCCCCACCCCCGCGGCGTGTCGCAGACCCCGAGCCCGGACAGGAAGCGCGACCCCGCACCTGGCCTCGTGAACCTAGGGCGGGGCCCGGGGATGAAGCGAGCTGCCAGATGATTTCCCAGCCCTGTGCCAACGGGTGCGCACCCCCGGCATTGCAGATCCCGCAACAGGAGCGCGCCCCGCTCGAAGGAGACCCTGTGGAGAAAGAAGACCCGGCAACCCCCACGTGTACCATGCCCGTTGGAGCGGTGGGGTGCTTCGTTATCGCCCCGAGTTCTACCCCGTCGCGTTGCCCTCCAAGTTCAAGCCCGACCCGCCCCAACGTTAAGATGACACCCAAGACCCGGCTGAGTTCCTACAACTCTACACGCTGAGCATCAGGGCGGCAGGAGGAGGAGATAAGATCATGGCGTGCTGGTTCCCGATGGCGCTCAAGGGCGGAGCACTCTCGTGGCTCCTCAACCTCCCAAAGGCGTCCATCACCTCCTGGGACGGCCTGCGCGAGCGCTTCATCACCAACTTCCAGGGCACCCGCAACCGCGCTCCCACCGTGAACGACCTGCGACGCGTCAAGCAGCAGGAGGGAGAGACCCTGCACAAATTCATACAACGTTTCACGGTCATGTGCCTCAAGACCCCCAAGGCGTCGGACGAGGCTGTCATCTCGGCTTTCTACGATGGAGTCACCGACCTTAAGATGAAGGTAGAGCTTGCCATGAACGATGAAATGAGCACCGCACTAGAGATGTTCAATCTGGCAAGCAAATGCGCCAAGGTGGAAGAAGGACACCTATCGCTCCTCGGGCCCTAGGCGGCGTACCGAGAAGAGAAGAAAGCCAAAGCTAAGGAGGTGAAGCGCAAGGCCCCGACGGTGTTGGCCGCCGAGCCGGAGGCGAAGCATACCCGAGGGGGAGAGCACCCATCTGGAGGGGGGCCAACGTGCATCTTCCATGGCACCACCGGCCAAGACACCTCTGAATGTCAAGAACTCCGTTTGGTTCATGCCGAGCACTTCAACAGGCGCCCTGGACGGTTCGACAGAAGCCCTGCGCACGGAGGCGGCGCAATGGGGGCCGCTTGGATGATCGAGAGCCACGTCAGGGATGGCGTGAACAGCCTCAGGAGGACCCCTGGCGTGGCCAGCCTCAAGAGGACCCGAGGAGGACCGCTGGCATGATAATCCTCATGAGGGGCAGTGACGCGGCCAACCTCGTGAGGCTCGCCCTCGGGAGGCCGGGCCGCCCCCGTTGCCTCCGTAGCCCAGGAGGAGGGATGAAGACGGGCATGACGATGGGGCTGGGGGCTTCCAGGAGGCGAGGGTAGTGGCTTATATCCTGGGCGGTGCCGAGACCCCAGCCTCCAACCGCGCCTTCAAGAAGTTTGCTCGGGAGGTGAATGCCGCCCTCCCGAGGCCTGAAGCGATGTGTCCCCTCAACTGGTCCTAGGCCACCATTGCTTTCGACCCAAGCGACCACCTCAAGTGCTTGTTCATGGCCGGCAAGCTCCCAATGATGTGCACCCCAACCATCAGCAACGTCCTCGTCACCAAGACCCTCATTGATAGTGGAGCTGGGCTCAACGTCCTCTCAGTCGAGACCTTCGAGAAACTCCAGCTGCCGTATGAGCAGCTCATGCCGACCAAGCCCTTCTCAGGGGTAATAGAGGGATCCAGCGTACCGATTGGGGAAGTGCTTCTACCCGTCACCTTCGACGAGCGCCAAAACTACCACACTCAGATCATCGTCTTCGACGTCGCGCACATCCACCTGCCATAAAACGCCATCGTCGGGTACCCAACGCTCGCCAAGTTCATGGCAGTGGTCCAACATGGATACAATGTCCTGTAGATGCCGAGGAGAATCGGCTTCTTCACCATTTCCTATCACGAGAAGGATGCCGTCTGTGCACTGGAGTGAGCGTACCACGCGGCGGCGACGGCAGCGGAATGCTCGGACGATGAAGACGACGAGCTGCCTCGCGAGGACCCACACAAGAAGAAGAAGGAGCTCCTCCTCACGAAGTGCCTCGGGGCTTCGGGCTCCGTGCCCGGGGACGGAGCCCTACCCCCCATCGCATAGAGATGCGCGCTCGGCGCCCCTCTTGTGTCAGAGCTGGGGCCTCCCACCGGGGAGGCCCCTAGCCTGATTAGTGAGGTGGAGGCGGTGTTCGAGCACATCCCGAGGGCACGCTCCAGAGCACGTCCGACCAGCTCACCCGAGTCCGTCATCAGAGTAATCTGAGAACTTCGCGAGACGCAGGCCATGCGACGCGATGGCTGCCCTGCACCACCAATCGCAGTCGCCGTTGTTGGCACAGTTGACCGACCCCGCATCTGCATAAACGCGTATGCAACTAACATAGCCACGACAAACGACCCCTCCTAGCCTACGCTGACTCGCTACCGGTGGGAGTACCCGGGCACCAACGCCTTCTTGCCCTTCGGGCTGGGGAACGCGGCTGCCACTTACCAGAGGCTCCATCACGCCATGCTCGTACCCCGCCTGCTGGGGCACCCCAAGGAGGAGGAGGAGATGCTCGGGCCAAGCGAAGTCCCCGAGCCTCGGGAGGCAGCGGACCCGTGAGGGTCGCGACCGCGGAGACAAGTGGTCAAGCGACAATGGAGCCTCCGACACTTCAGCGGCTCGGCCGCCAGGTGACTTTTTGTTGGTTGCTGGCAGATAACTTTTGGGTTCACCCCATCTGAGGGCATCCCCGAGGGCATGCAGCCTCCCCCAGCTCCGGACATTCCTCGGCTACTACTTTCATTTATGCATCATTTGGTTGTTAAATTTCACCTGTTTGGGATCCTAACGTTGTGCCTTCGTTATATTGTCGGGCGGTCGCCCCCCCGCTTGGGGGCTTCGGTCAAAGTTTGTCCGTGCAGATACACAACCCCGCTCCCAAAGAAGAAGAAGTCAGCATGGTTTGTCAATGACCCAGACCAAGTCAACTCAGTCGACCAATAACTTGGGGGTACGGACACTCGTGAGGCCATAGCATCCTCGCGACCTCCCATATACACCCGCACTGTGACACTCTCACGTAATAACGAGCTGAGGCTGTATACGCCCAGGCCCCCCCGAGGACGCGGAGGGGTCTATCCCACGCCTAGTGGTAGCCCTACGCTCTGCGTTGGGGAGAAGATGAGGCACCAATGCCTCGGGGGTAGGGATACTCGCGAGGCCAAAGTGTTCTCGCGACCTCCCAAATACACCCACACCGTGACACTCTCGCGTAATAACGAGCCGAGGCTTTATACGCCCTGGGCCCCCCGAGGACGCGGAGGGGTCCATCCCACGCCTAGTGGAAGACCTATGCTCCATGCTTGGTACAGATAGGGGCAATCAATATAGTCCGCCAATGACTACGCCCTCAGCTGGCACCAATGCAGTCCACCAATGACTACGCCCCCAGCTGGCACCAACACAGCCCGTCAATGGCTACGCCCTCGACCGGCAAGGAGATCAACGCAGTCCACCCATGACTTCGCCCATGCCCAGCGCATGGGGCCAACAACTGAAGGTACGGAGCCGCTCACACGTCAAAGTGGACCCCTAAGCATCACGACTCAGGGGCCTAACTATGCTCATAGCCCCTTCCCACTTTGGGCCGTCCTTGGACGGTTCAATCATGGGAAGGTACATGCAGGGTGGGCCTTGCCGACGCAGAGCCCAGTGCGCTCGACAAATCACTTCGGATCCCTTAGGAAGAACGCGGGAGTCTCGTACGTCAAGGGGGACTCCTAAGCATCGCGACTCAGGAACTTGAAGTGCACCCGTAGCCCCTTTCCCTTTTGAACTGTCCTTTTCCGGTCGGTTCAACCGCGGGGAGGTACGCGCAGGGCGGGCCCTGCAGACGCAGAGTGCTGAAGGAGTTCGAGAGTCTTATATCATCGGTTTCTTAGGAGGAGCATCGGAGTTGCTCGCACGTCAAGGGGGAACCCTGAGCATCGCTGATACGTCCATTTTGCATCATCCTTTCATGTTGATATTTATCGCTTTATGGGCTGTTATTACACTTCACGGTACAATACTTATGCCTTTTCTTTCTTATTTTGCAAGGTTTACATGAAGAGGGAGAATGCCGGTAGCTGGAATTCTGGCCTGAAAAAGGAGCAAGTTTGAGATACCTATTATGCGCAACTCCAAAATCCATGAAAATCAACGAGGATTTATTTTGGAATTTATAAAAAATACTGGGCAGAAGAAGTATCGGAGGGGAGCCAGCCGGAGGCCACAAGGCTGCTAGGCGCGGCCCCCGTGGCCACGCCTAGGGGGCTTGTGGGCACCCTGGTGGCCCTCAGCCCCCCTCTTTTTCTACAAGAAGGGTTTCCTTCCAGAAAAAATAAAGAGGAGGATTTCGGGAGGAATCGCCGCCGCCACGAGGTGGAACTTGAGCAGAACCAATCTAGAGCTCCGGCAGGAAGATCCTACCGGGGAAACTTCCCTCCCGGAGGGGGAAATCGTCGCCATCGTCATCACCAACACTCCTCTCATCGGAGGGGACTCATCACCATCAACATCTTCATCAGCACCGTCTCATCTCCAAACCCTAGTTCATCTCTTGTAACCAATCTCCGTTTCGCGACTCCGATTGGTACTTGTAAGGTTGCTAGTAGTGTTAATTACTCTTTGTAGTTGATGCTAGTTGGATTACTTGGTGGAAGACTATATGTTCAGATCCTTGATGCCATTTATTACCTCTCTGGTCATGAATATGATTATGCTTTGTGAGTAGTCACTTTTTTCCTGAGGACATGGGATAAGTCATGCCATAAGTAGTCATGTGAATTTGGTATTCGTTCGATATTTTGATGTGTTGTTTGATGTTTTTCCTCTAGTGGTGTTATGTGAACGTCGACTACATAACACTTCACCATTATTTGGGCCTAGAGGAAGGCATTGGGAAGTAGTAAGTAGATGATGGGTTGCTAGAGTGACAGAAACTTAAACCCTAGTTTATGCGTTGCTTCGTAAGGGGCTGATTTGGATCCACTAGTTTAATGCTATGGTTAGACTTTGTATTAATTCTTCTTTCGTAGTTGCGGATGCTTGTGCGAGGGGTTAATCATAAGTGGGATGCTTGTCCAAGTAAGGGCAGTACCCAAGCGCCGGTCCACCCACATATCAAACTATCAAAGTAGCGAATGCGAATCATATGAATATGATGAAAACTAGCTTGACAAAAATTCCCATGTGTCCTCGGGAGCGCTTTACCTCCAATAAGAGTTTGTCCAGGCTTGTCCCTTGCTAAAAAAGGGATAGGGCCACTTTGCTGCACTGTTGTTAGTTTTGTTACTTGCTACTTGCTACGAATCATCTTATCACACAACTACTTGTTACCGATAATTTCAGTGCTTGCAGAGATTACCTTGTTGAAAATCACTTGTTAGATCCTTCTGCTCCTCGTTGGGTTCGACACTCTTACTTATCGAAAGGACTACGATAGATCCCCTATACTTGTGGGTCATCAATCGTGACTTAGGGGACTAACTGCGCTCGTAGCCCCTCCATCCTTTGGGCCGTCCTTGGTTTCCGATCGGTTCAATCGTGGGGAGGTAAGCGCAGGGCGGGCCCTGCCGACGTGGATTGCTGAAGGTGTTCCGAGTTTCGGAATCGTCGTCACGTTCTCTTCATGTGGGCAGCTCGCGCGTCAACGGGGACTCCTGAGCATCGCGACTCAGGAGCCTAACTCCGCTCGTAGCCCCTTTCCCCTTTTGGCCGTCCTTGGTTTCCGATCGGTTCAATTGCGGGAAGGTATGCGCGAGGCAGGCCCTGCTGACGCAGAGTAACACAGAAAACATGACAGGAACAAGGTGGGGAAAACATTCAAGCATTCAATTATTATAGACCATAACCTAGTTCATAAAAACGCAAATAAGTTTAACGCCTCCATGAGGCACGATGTGCATCGCAGTAAGATAACAGGTGCAAGGGATCAGGAGGAGCCGCCGCCGGTCACCCCCTCCGCAGGGGGATGGTCGTCGTCGTCAGAGGCATCGTCTTCCCCGTCATTGGCTCCAGCGGTACCTCGAGACAAAGGGGGCGCGACGCGGGCAAACCTCCTCACCAGTGCCTCTAGAGGACCCTTCACCGCCTCTGCGGTGCGGTCGCGGGCCTCGGCAGGGACCGACACGATCACAAAGCTTAGATCGAACCCGGGGTCGCGAAGATGAAGGTGACTGAAGACGCGAGTCGCAGCCGCAAAGAAGAGTTCGTGGCACTCCTTGTCCAAGATCTTGTCCATCTGCGTAACGGCAGCCTCCAGCGCCGCGACGAGCCCCTTCGCGAGCGCGGCAAAGCCGTCCTCCGGGGTGGCCAGAGGCTCGTCAAACTCGTCCCGACAGAGGGAGCGGAGCGCCTTGCAAAGCCCGAACTCGACGTCAGGGAAGCAAGCCAGCTCGACGGCCTTTATTTTCTCAGCCGCGGCGAGAGCTTTTCCCTGAACCTTAAGGAGAGCCTTCCTCATGGTGACATCGTTGTCCCGCTCCTCCAAGTGCACATGTTCCGTGTCCAGGCGGCTCGCCTTCGAGGACAGTTGTTCCTCCCAGGCGGCGAGCTTGGTCTCGCGGGCCTTAAGTTCCTCTTCCTACGAGCGGCGTTGCTCGACCAACTCGGCATGTTCCCCTTGGAGGGCGTTTAGGCGGGCTTCCACCTTTTCGCAGCGCTCGACAACCGCCTTGGACTCCTTCAGCGCCCCTCACACGTGGCGCGGGCAGCCACGACCTCTTGCTCGACCTTCCTCATCCCAGCTGCGACACCACTCAGGGCGGTGAAGGCCGCATCCAGTATGCCTCGGGGGAGCACCGAGGCCTTTCGGACCCCCTACTGAAGAGTCTCCAACACTGACGCAGGTGGCGCTACCAGAGGAGCAGCGCCACGAAGAACAAGGGACCCCGAAGACTGCTCAACAGTTGCGGGTGGCAACACCTCCGGAGCCTGAGGATCCCCACAGGCCTGTCCCCCTGGCAGCCGCATCCCCACGATCGCCTCAGGACAATTCGGGGGCTCGGGGGGCTTGACGACGAAGGCCAGGGAGGCCGCCCCACGAGCCTCCTCCTCCCCACCCGCATACTGCGACATGCCGATGAGAGCAGGCGAAGTGTCGAGAGCCGCCTTCGGCTTGATGACCGTCTTCTTCCTCTTCGCCCCCGGCGAGACGACATCCCTGGTGCGAGGCAAAAAGGAATAAATCAGCCAAAAGCGGACAATAGACACACGAGGCGCGCCCAAGCAGGATACCTACTCTTCGATATCACGCCATCTCTTCCTCTTCTCCGCCCCGGTGACGGCAGAGGAAACGCCCCCCCACGGAGGTAGGCGAGCTCGGTGCCTTGGATCTCCCACCGGCAGAGGCGGGGTGCACCGGGGACGGTTCAGCCCCGAGCTTACGGGAACTGTGCACGCATGCAGACCGCTTGGCATGCGGGGTCGGCACAAGCCGCCTGGAGGCGCTGGCCGGGCGCAAGGGGGTCCCTGCGGAGATATCATCAGTGGCGCCATCATCCTCGAGCTCACGCAGAAGGACGGATTGCGACGGGAGGGGCACGCTCGCCGCGCGGTCGTCGACGGTCTTCTCCGAGTCCCCTTCACCGGAGGTGTCGCCGGATGACACCTCCACCGGACCGGAGCCTTCAGCTGGGAGAAGCTTCCGCTCGTTGAAGACGGGCATCACGGCGACCAGATCGGTCTGGTCGTCACGATGATATAGCGGACCCAGGGCCTCGGGAAGGTCGCCACGGTCGCCGCCCAGCAAAATCGCCAAGACCCTGCTGAGGTCCTCTGAGGGAATGTCCCGGGACCGAATCCGGAGTTCGTCGTCGCGAGCCCGGTAGTCCCACAGGGGTCTGGAATGTGCCTGGAGGGGCGCCAAGCGCTGCACCAGGAACTCCTTCACTATCATTCCCCCGGTCAGCCTCTTGGCGCTCATGTCATGGGAAAAGCACTCCAACACGGGCACAACCCGAGGGTCGGAGAGCTTCGCCGAGCTCCATGCGGAGGTCTTCTCCGGCAACCCCTTCGGCTCTTCCAGCCGGGGGTTGGCATCCTTGAGACACATGAGGACCCAACGGAGCGCGAAGTTCTCCACCTTCTTCCCGACATTCAAGAGCACGTTGTCGCTCTGGGCTGCCATGAAGGAAACACACGCCGACGAGTGAGTGCCATCATGCAGGCGCATGCTCAAGAAGTGGCGAAGGAGGGAACTGAAGGCTGGACGTCAATGAAGGCCTCGCAGTAGAAGGCAAAGACGTACATAAGCAAGATAGAGTTGGGTTGGAGTTGAAGGACTTGGATCCCATAGTGGTCCAAGACAGCGCTGAAGAATTAAGAGAAAGGCGACACCAGCCCAACATAAATACTGTGAAGGAAGAAGGGCTATACCGCCCCAGGCGCGGGCAACTCCTCTACGGCGCTAGGACAAATCAGGGTCCGCCCGTGCTCGCTGGACTCGACCGCGGCCCATGGAAGCACTGGGACGAGATCCGCGTCCTTGGAGAGGGCACAGTCGAGGAGCGGAGAAGCCAGGGCCGGACCATGCCCCTCTGGCTTCTGCTTGCCGGCGGGCGCCATTGCTGGATTGGCAAGGAACTATGCGGCGCTGCATCTAGGAGGCGCCGGTTGGAGTCGAAGAATTAAGAAGAAATAAGGCACCGAAGCTACAAGCAGGGCACCTAATAAAGGGGGCAGAGATAGAGGACAAGGAGAACCAGACACCAGCCGCGTGATGTGCGCCGGCCTGGCCCACAGGCATTTGAGGGCCTACAAAGTCTCATGGTGCCCCCGAGGCTCCGCCCTAAAGCCAACCCGAGCATGCCGTGGGCCCGGGGGGTATTGTCGGTGTTCTGGGATTGGGGGTACCCAGACCTGCCTGCCTATGGCCTAGGGTGGGCCCGCCTCACCGGAGCAAACCAACGGGCCCGACACCGTTTAAGGAAAGGCCCTCGTGAGGGGCCAAGCCCCACGAGGAGGAGCAGCGTCAAGACCCGTAGGGGGCCTCCTAAGGACCCCTCCGGAGCGACAGATATTCTCAGGCCAGGTCAGGCCTCACGAGTCAAGGGTGACACGAGGTAATGACAGGCGAGCAGCAGATGGCAGGGCGGGACAATTTCCCCTTTAGTGCGAAGGAGGCGGGAGCGTACAGGTTTTCGAAAGGCATCTTCCAAAGGTTTCCCTTGTGGTGCAACAAAGCCGCAACCTCCCACCAGTAGGGAAAACATCATCCACGGGCCCGTCTTTGTAGCGCGGACAGTTACTTTGCACGCGAAGACCACCTTTGTGCAGGGGAGCATGTTCCCTTGTCCCCCTTCAAAATTGGCCATTGTGGGATCCCTTCCTTCCGAAGCTGTGAGGATAGAGGACCCGGGCCTTCGCTATAAATAGAGAGGGTAGGATACTTGAGAGAGGGAGTTCCTTCAGACGGTAGAACAATACACCGAGCCTCTCGGCCTCTGGAGGCCCAAGAACATTGTACTAATTCATCCACCACCTGCGTGAGAGGCAATCCACAAAAAGACAGGAGTAGGGTTTTACGTATCGCAACGGCCCGAACCTGGGTAAACAGTTGTGTTCTGTGTTTCCCTTGCCGTCGAGTGAGTCCTTCATCATTTCCATTGAATAGTGGGTTAGGCGTGGCGAAGCAGGGTGAGACCTTCGTACACACCTGAGTGTTCGAATCTTTAGGGTTTTGCGGAACCCGAAATCGGACAGAGCGGTAGCAAAAAATTACTACCGCTCTTAGAGCGGTACTACCGCTGACACCAGCGGTACTACCACTGGCCCTTTTGGATAAACATCAAAGATGGGTATGGAGCTCCATTGTAGCTAGGAAAAAGGTGGTGCACTAAATGTGTACATGATGATTCCACCCAAACCTTTCCAATGCGGACCCCCTCTTAATAGTACGGCTTTCCTAGGACTCAAATCCACCAAAGAGAAACGTAGAAAGCAACCGTCTTCGAGAGATTCCGAGGGGCGTTGAATCGTCTTGTGCCTAGATATGAATTATCTGAAATGCTCAATGCAGACAATTAGTCCTCACAGGTATTGTCATCAATCAGTAAAACCACTTAGGGAGAAATATTCCCTAACAATCTCCCTCTTTTTGGTGGATTAATGACAATACATGATTTCCACATAAAGGATATAGAGAAAGCATATGCAAAACCCAAAATCTACAAACTAGAGACAAGGTCCCCTGGGTGTGTTCATACCAACACACAACCAAGAAAAAAAACACTCCGCCTAGATTTTATAGACTAAGCAATCCTTGCAACAAAAAGAGTAGATATTTATATACGGAAGCAAGGCATAGCATGTGAGCATGAAGATAAAGGCACAAGATAATAATACTCACAAACTATTAATAAAATAGATAATAATGAGACAAAGGATAGGGAAGATATAGCATATGTCTCACACCATATGATAAAGTCTGACGTCTCATAGTTTCACCCATAAAGCAAAGACAACCAGCGAAAGCAACTAAAGTTCAACAAATAAAACAACCACGAAAACGAGAAAATGAGCAAATCCTACACTCTATCCCCCTTTGGAATCGGGGCACCAAAAAGGAAGAGAGGACACCTACGACATAGGTGGTAGCTCAAACTGGAGAGAATATAGCCATCACACTACTGGAATTGAGAATTTTGCCGTCTGCCTTGCCTTTGTCGTCTGCTGACCCATGGCAAAGGCACTCTTTGCCGTCAGCTGGCACAGTGCTGATGACAAAGAGGTGGCTGATGGCAAAGGTTTTATTTGCCGTCGGCCACCTCTTTGTCGTCTGCTGGCGGACGACAAAGGAGCCCTATGCGGACGGCAAAGGGTGGGCAAACGGCAAAGCCCCCCCCCAACGGCCGAAACCGACCCCCACCCACCCGCCCCTTTGCCGTCCGCCACCGTCCCTTTGCAGACGACAAAGGGGACATGGCCCTAACGGCTCGGGCGCCTCCCCTAACGGCTCCCACCCCTACCCAAGCCCTGCCCGCCTACCCGCTCTCTCACTCTCTCTCACGCCGTCATGTGCCCACCCGCCGCCGCCGTAGCTCCCCTCCCCAGCCACCCGCGCCGCCGCCCTCCCGGCCGCCGCCCCCTCCCAACTTCCTCCCGACTGCCGCCCCCCTCACACCTCCTTCCCGACCGCCGCCCCCTCCCACCTCCCTCCCGGCCGCCGCCCCCCTCCCACCTCCCTCCCGGCCGCCGCCGCCCCCTCCACTACTAGGAAAAGGCATGTTAGTGGCGCACCTGTTTTGGCTACTAATGGCGCACTACAGGTGCGCCACTAGCATCACGCCATTAGTATGTGGTATACTAATGGCGCACCTGGCAGTGCGCCATTAGTATAGCCCATGGTGCTCCACTAGTATGCCACCCAGGGCATATATACTAATGGCGCACCAGGTAGTGCGCCATTAGTATAGCCCATGGTGCTCCATTAGTATGCCTCCCAGGGCATATATACTAATGGCGCACCAGGCAGTGCGCCATTAGTATAGCCCATGGTGCTCCATTAGTATGCCTCCCAGGGCATATATACTAATGGCGCACCAGGCAGTGCACCATTAGTATAGCCCATGGTTGAAAAGGACGTGGATGTTGCCTAGAGGGGGGGGTGAATAGGCGCTTTAAAATAGTTAAGGTTTAGGCTTGAACAAATGCGGAATAAAACTAATGTTTAATATGTCAAGCACAACACCTACAAACAACTAGTCCCACCTATGTGCACCAACAACTTATGCTAAGCAAGATAAACAACTAAGTGATAGCAAGATATATTACAATAAACAATATGTCTATCACAAAGTAAAGTGCATAAGTAAAGGGTTCGGGTAAGAGATAACCGAGGCACGGGGAGACGATGATGTATCCCGAAGTTCACACCCTTGCGGATGCTAATCTCCGTTAGAGCGGTGTGGAGGCACAATGCTCCCCAAGATGCCACTAAGGCCACCGTAATCTCCTAGATGCCGTGATTCCACTAAGGGACCCTTGAGGGCGGTCACCGAACCCGTACAAATGGCAACCCTTGGGGGCGGTCACCGAACCCGTACAAATGGCAACCCTTGGGGGCGGTCACCTAACCCGTACACGTGGCAAACCTTGGGGGCGGTTACCGGTACCCGTAGAAATTGCTCGGGGCAATCTCCACAACCTAATTGGAGACCCCGACGCTTCCCGGAGCTTCACACCACAATGATTGAGCTCCGAGACACCACCAAGCTTCTAGGACGCCAAAGCATCCACGAAGAACAATATCAAGGGTACTAAGTACGAAAGGTAGTAAGCTTCTCAACTACTCACTTCCACGTATCACCGTGGAGAACTCAAACCGATGCAACTAATGCAATGGCAAGAACACACGAAGTGGTCAAGTCCCTCACACTCAAATCCCTCCACAACAACAAAAGCTATGGAGAAATATGAGAGGAAGAACAAGGAGCTCACAAAGAACTCCAAGATCAAGATCCAAGGGGTTCCCCTCACATAGAGGAGAAAGTGATTGGTGGAGATGTGGATCTAGATCTCCTCTCTCTTTTCCCTCAAGAACAAGCAAGAATCATTGGAGGGATTGAGAGTAAGCAAGCTCTAAGAATGTCAACAATGGAGGTAGAACAAGAGCTCAACAGATGGATAAGGCAAGGGGGAAGAAGACCCCCTTTATATAGTGGAGGGAAGGATCAGACCGTTACCCCCACTCTCTGCCCGAGCTCCAGCGGTACTACCGCTGGCTGCAGCGGTACTACTGCTGGCACTCCAGCGGTACTACCGCTGTCACTCCAGCGGTACTACCGCCAGCTAGCGGTACTACCGCTGGCACTCCAGCGGTACTACCGCTGGGCCCCTGGTAGTGCAAAGGCACTACCACAGCCAAGAAAGTCTTCGCAAAAAGGTCCGTCCACGAACAACCGCTAGGCAGGCGGTACTAAGCTCCTGGAGCGGTACTACCGCTGACCAGGGGCGGTACTACCGCGAGCCAGCGGTACTACCGCTAGGGCCAGCGGTACTACCGCCAACTCTAGCGGTACTACCGCTAGGTCCAGCGGTACTACCGCTCGCCACTGAAACAGCCATAACTTTTGCATACGAGCTCCGAATCGAGCAAACCCAAGCTTGTTGGATTCAGGACGACAAGGGCTAACCAAACAGCGACAAAAACTCCAACATCGAAAACATCATAAGACCATGCGGTTATGAATATGCCAAAGATATAGAGATGTCAGATCTCTATGAATGAAGAACCGGCAAAAACTCCAACATCGAAAACATCATAGTAGATGCATATGGACTCCGTTTTCGATGAACTCGAGCTTGTCACGAAGATGACCATAAGCTCTAAAACTCACAAAGAGAAACACCAAACAAGAATCAAGAAGTATGATGCAAGGATGCAAATGGTTTGAGCTCTCAACGAACGATACGATCAAGCTACTCACTTGAGAGCCCCCCTTGATAGAACAACAATCTATCCTAACCAGAAAACTTATCAAGGGCAAACCTATACCTTGCACCTTGTCCTCTTGAGCTAGATGATGATGATCTTGGCTTCCTCAAGATGGACCACCTTTCTTGATTGTGTTGGCTTGATGAAGACTAGCTGATTGCTCCCCCATACTCACTATGGGTGAGCCACTCTTCAGCATATCTTCACAAGTCGATTGCCACCACAATGGACGGCAAGCTTCAAGCATGCTATCTTCGTGCTGATCCACTTGAACTTGCACATCGCAATCTTGATGACGATTACAACTTGACGTCATACTCCATGGGTTGTATGAGATCTTCCTTTTGACGCAAGCCCATGGAAACACACCTAACCCCCACATAGAACTCTCATGAAGACCATGGGTTAGTACACAAACACGTAATGGACAATGCTTACCATACCATGGGATCACTTGATCCCTCTCGGTACATCTTGTACGCTTTGTGTGTTGATCATCTTGGTTTACTCTTTGTCTGAGATCTTGATCAACCATTGATGATGATCACAACTTGACGTCATACTCCATGGGTTGTATGAGATCTTCCTTTTGACGCAAGCCCATGTAAACACACCTAACCCCCACATAGAACTCTCACGAAGACCATGGGTTAGTACACAAACACGTAATGGACAATGCTTACCATACCATGGGATCACTTGATCCCTCTCGGTACATCTTGTACGCTTTGTGTGTTGATCATCTTGATTTACTCTTTGTCTGAGATCTTGATCAACCATTTCTCTCTATGACCATTCTTTGGATAATACCTTGGATACCATCTTGGTCATCATATAAATTCCTTGAACCCAACAGATGGACTTCAAGAAGTGCCTATGGACAAATCCATACCATGGGATCACTTGATCCCTCTCGGTACATCTTGTAGGCTTTGTGTGTTGATCATCTTGATTTACTCTTTGTCTGAGATCTTGATCAACCATACGTCTCTATGACCATTCTTTGGATAATACCTTGAATACCATCTTGGTCATCATATAAACTCCTTGAACCCAACAGATGGACTTCAAGAAGTGCCTATGGACAAATCCTATAAATGTAACTTAAGGCAACCATTAGTCCATAGGAATTGTCATCAAGTACCAAAACCACATATGGAGATATATGCTCCAACAATGGTGCTCCATTAGTATCTGGTATATATATGTTTTATTTCAAAACCACAAATTCAACAGCACATACCATATATATCAAATATATAATACATAATATGTGCCCAGTAGTTTTACTGATCCACAACACATAACATATATGCAAAGTTGCATAACAAATTTCATGGTCCATATATCAAAATTCCGTAGCATCCATACATCCAAAATTTCATAGCATCCATATATACATATAGTTCCATAGCATCCATACATACATAGATCCATAGCAAATATAATACACAATGATACTTTGCGGGCATTAGTAAGTAATATTTGGTACTAAAACAAATGCCTTCGATGTCCATATCGTAGTTCAAAGAGCATCCGCGTGGCAACCTACAAGATGAAATCATCAACATGTCAAATTTAACACTCTAAATCATGAAGATCTTCAAGAATGGTCTCTAATTATAAATTTGATCTTCAAATGGGTCAAATGATCTCTACTTACAAAACTAAAAATTCAAGATAGGACATAAGAACACCAAAACAACTTTTGCAAAAATATGCCTGGAGCAAAAACATAAGAAATACTCTACAGATTTCACAAGAATGATTCAGTGAAGTTCCTACATTTCAAACAGGGTCTAGTCTAAAAATTAAAATTAGGACTATCACATCGGATGCACTCGCGAAGCCACGTTGAGAGGAGTGTGGTGAATTGAACACACAGGTTTTTGACAAATGCGTTGTACGCAAATACAAAACATGTAAATTTTCTATATAAATTTACTATAACACATGTTTTTGACATCACAGATTTGACATGGCATTATATGCTAATATCTTAATAAGACATTATATGATAATAGTCTATACATGTCATGTTGGCCAATGATAATCGCAACAACAAGCTCTACATTGGTTTTGAGAGTAAATGATTGTCACATAAGGAGAAAATAATCCTGCTCCATATTACACGAAGTTTCTGTACATTGATAAAAAAAAGATTGTCAAGTAAAAAAGAAGCAGACAGATTCAAAAATTAATCTGCATAAGTCCAGCAAACGTAGGACATCAGCATTCCCGATCCATTGAATACATATGCACTTGCCCTCATGGGCCAGACTTGTATTCCACAGGGTCAAAAGGTGCTATCTTAGGATCAACAATATAAAATATAGTAATAAAATAAAATACAAAGCGACTCATACAATACAAATGTGTAAAAGAAGAAGCAACAGTCACCTGGTGTATCCGGATAATTTTCTGCGAGAACTATCAGCTTATACCCAGTGTCCTTCTCTAGGTCTTCTATCTCTTGCCGTATATGATTTTCCTAGGAACAAATCAAAATAGTCAGCAACCGTACGTCTAACATAACATGTGTTATCCAATTCTCCACCAAAAAAATAAAAGGTAGGGAGACTAAGACTAACCTCTGAAGATAAGAACTATATTTGTAGTCGCACCCTTATGGAATGGAAGTCAATACGGCATGTTAAAAAGAAAATTAGGCAGAAGGGAACTATCAGGCAAGGCAAGGATGGAAAACACCATCTCATCCTTGCACTGTTGTGTTGGTTTCAACGCCGCTCTGTTTCTCGCGGACGCCAAATTTGCAAAGTGGCTGTGAATCATCAGGCAGACAGCCAGACAACTCAGGGTGCAAGATTTGAGGTGTGAATTTACCTGGCCTGAGGAGAGAAAACCAGTGACGTCGATGACGTAGGTGAACTCCTTAAAGAACAACTCGGGTTTGTTGACCCCGGCCTTGGCATTGGCCAGACCGACAACTGGAAAGCACGTACCCATCAAGGGGAAGTTCCCACTAGAAAATGCTACACTCACACTCAGGAAGCTGAATATGAAGGAAGGATAAGATGGATGGCTTACAACAGGAGAAGGACAGGGTGAGCGCGAGCGCGCCGGAGACGGCGGCCTTCTAGGACGATGTCATAATGATTAAATACAAGTCATGACGATGGCCAGGATGATGCCACCCAGCACCAACCTTTGATGTTTGTGAAACATACCTTCTCTTTCCTGATAAGACTAATATTTAATCAGAAAACTGAGATTGGTGCAACTGAATTTTTGATCGGGAAGGTGTGGAGATCACTTATAGCGAGTGGGTAAGCACCACAAATATGGCATAGATGAGCTGGGCACCAGTGTATCCCTTCTCTATGATCAGTGTGGCTCCATACCATACCCCTAGAGAGTATCCACAGATCAAAATCATCATGACGGAGCCCGTGCCGATGGCAGCAACGAACTGTAAGAGCTCTTAAGCTATTGTGAGTGGGTCTTCTCGTTCGACTCAAAAACAGTGGTGTCACAGAAAATTGAATATCGAATATGGTAAATAGATGGAGGTACCTCGTGACATCGATGTGCCTCACAACGATCCTTCAATCTTTTATCAACATAGTAGAAAGTAATGGACCGAAATCAAATTGGTCACCTGAAACAGAAACTCAGTGATCAGAGATCATTGAACATGAAAAATACAGATTTGGCTTTACTTCTTGAGCTCTCACAAAGAAACTATGTGCACCTAGAGATGGGAATGGATAGGGCGGTCGGTGGCTGGTAGTAGGTTAAGAGAACTGCTTTATATAGTAACTTGTTTGATTGTCCAATCTCTAGATAAGCTATTCGTGGTGAGTGCAGATAATGTTTTGTCCTATCATTCAGTAACAATGAGGAGCATCGACAGCCCATCTAGCTGATTTGTACTGTTATATTCTAATTTAGCAAGAAGGGTCTATGGTTACTTTTGTTGATTGCATTACAGGTGCATTGACTAAAAGACACAGGAACCAAACACAACAAACAAACAAACACATTATCTATTTTCACACATAAAAAATAGCTGGAGAAGACTGGTATATACTCATGGTAAACTTATTTTTAGTTAGACATGGTAAACTGCTGGTATATATAGCAGCGTAGGATCTAATACCGTACCTACATATATACCAGTGCAGGATCTAATGCCATGGTACACTGAGCTAGGCACTGGTATATATTTAGCTGGACCTAATGTGCAGTGATGCAACTATTGTCAACAACACCATCGGTTCAACACCTCATCATGCAAGGAATGGGCTCATCTATTTGCCACTCGTGGTACCGCACATAAAATCGGAAGGCCTTTTACTGCCACCTTGCATGAAAACTTTCTATTCACACATGTGAACCTACACATATTGTCTAAATAAATGACAAAGGCTACCAGGATGGGAACTGAACTTTCTCTAATCGCACACACACTCTCTGCACCAAGAAGTGCAATTAAATAACCCCTGGATAAACTGAATGGTAATAACACAAAATAACTAAAAGCGAATAAGGAGGAGCTCAATTAAACTGAAGAGTAATCTAGTATTATGATAGCCAAGCCCAAAAGATCCATCTTGCTCTTATTATGCACCCTGAAGAGTAGTAAACTATGGAAAAGGGGCATATTCGCATGCTTCTTCTGGAATGGCTCCATTTCCTTCATTTGGAAATGCTACTAGTCTAACTTTTTCCCAGAAAACCGTTCCTGAATTGGTAAACAGTGCAAGCACATTAATTCCATGGATCTGCCATTTAAGCCCTAAAATAACTGTCATACAAGAGTAAGACAAACAGACAATAGACTACAACATATATACAACACATGAGGAACATTACTAATTAATGATGGCATAGGTAAAAATTGACATGCATAAAGAACAGGGGTTGCTCGATCTTGATCAGTAGCGTTACTCAACACATATACATGAGGTCAGAATCTAATTACCAGGCCAATTAATGTGTACCCAAACAACCTGAATTCAATGCCCAGGCCAATCAGCGTGTACTCAAAAAATACGAATCAATACGATATGAGGCCAATTGATGTACTCAAAACAATCTGAATCCAATATCAGGCCAATGAGTGCAGTCAAATCAATCTGAATTCAACACCAGGCCAGTTTTACTCCACCCAAAACGATCTGAATCCTAAACCAGGCCAATTAATGTACTGAAAACAATCCGAATCAAATACCAGGAGAATTTGAATCCAAGCAGAGCCAGGCATGAAATTCGTATTGACGAACCCCTCCTCATATAGTCGTATGTGGGGAAGAAGAGTGCATATATGGGACACGTGGACGAACACCATGACAAGGACTTATTTGTTTGCAGACAGAGGACAACACCGCGGCATACAGATTCGGATTCGCTAACAGAACATGTCTTCCTTGCAGAGCATCAAGAAGAACATAACCTAAAGGTTAGAACTTAAAGGGGACGAACCCACCCACAGAGAGGACGACGAGGAGCAGCATGTAAACGCAGGGCAGGAGGCCCATGGCGAAGCCGAGGATGTGGCGGCGGCGGCCGTCGGCGCAGCGCGGCAGGCAGAAGGCGGTGGCCAGCACCACCGGCATGGCGTAGTACGCCGGCTTGTAGTGCGCGAAGACGGGCCCGGCCGCCGGCAGGTGGAGCAGGGTGGTGAGGGCCTGCCGGCGGAGAGAAGATGGCGCGGCAGCGGTGGCCTAGCGGGATCTGCTGTGGGAGGGAGGCGGCATAGGGGGAGGGGACAGTGGGGGGCGCCGGTGGAGGGGGCGGTGGGGGCTGCCGGTGGGGGCTGCCGGTGAAGGGCGCCGGTGGAGGGGGCTCTACTTAGGGGCGCGCTGAGATCTGCTGCGGGAGGGAGAGGGCATGGGCAGGTGAGCGACAGGATTTGGCAAAAATACTTAGCGCGCGATCGATTTAGGGAAAGCCCGCCACATATTTCGCTGTGTCCCGCGCTTTTGTAGGTTACTAATGGCGCACGACCTACTAATGCGCCATTAGTAACCCTGGTTACTAATGGCGCACCAGTTGGTGGTGCGCCATTAGTAGTTTTGCAAAAAAAAATTATAGTAGTGGCGCACTGGGTGAGTGGTGCACCATTACTAGTTAAACTAGTAATGGCGCACTCTGCCCCGGTGCGCTATTAGTACTTTTGGAAAAAAATTGTTAGTAGTGGCGCACCGTGTGCGTGGTGCGCCATTAGTGTCCATCACACTAATGGCGCACCTGCACATGGTGCGCCACTGCTATATAGTAGTGGCGCACCACTTGTGTAGTGCGCCATTAGTGTCTATATTATCTATAGCCCTTTTCCTAGTAGTGCTCCCACCTCCCTCCCGACCGCCCCCATCCCACCTCCCTCCCGGCCGCCCCCTCCCACCTCCCTCCCGGCCACCGCCGCCACCTCCCACCTCCCTCCCGGCCGCCGCCCCCTCCCACCTCCCTCCCGGCCGCCGCCCCCTCCCACCTCCCTCCCGGTTGCCGCTCCCATCCCACCTCCCTCCCGGCCGCCCCCTCCCACCACCCTCCCGGCTACCGCCCCCCTCCAACCTCCCTCCCGGTCGTCGCCCCAGCCACACCACCCCTGTGCCGGCGACCCCGACGCCCTCCCCTCCGGTTAGTACTGTTTTTTTATTTTTTTCATGTTTTTTCTACTTCTTTTTTGCTAGAATGTCTGAATAATAAAAAGAAAAATTATAAAAAGTAGAAGAAGAATATGTAGTTTAGTGCTAGGTTTAGTTTTTTTTTCTGTTTTTTATGTTAAATTAGATAGTTAGTTTATTAGGTAGAAAAAGTAGATAGAAAACAAAAAAATAGATAGAAAAAAACTTAGAACAAAATAAGAGAATATTAAATAGAGGAAAAAAGAAGAAGAAGAAGAAGAAGAAGAAGAAGAAAGAGGAGAGGAGGAGAAAGATAAAAGAAAGAAGAAGAAGAGGAGGAGGAGGAGGAGGAGGAGAAAATAGACGAATAAAAATAATAATAAGATGATCAAGAAGAAGAAGAAGAAGAAAAAGTGGAGAGAGGAGAAGAAGAAAGAAGAGGACCCCGACCCCCGGCCCCCGACCCCCGGTGCCCGACGCCACCAACCCCCGACCCTCAACCCCCTACCTCCGACGCCACTGACACCCAACTCCCGTCCCCCGACGCCCAACACCACTAACCCCTGACCCTCGACACCCGACTCCTGACCCCCTGACTCCACTAACCCCCGACCCTCGACGCCCGACGCCATTGACCCTCGACTCCAGACGCCACTAACCCTTGACCCCCGACCCCCGACGCCCGACGCCACTGACCCTTGACTCCCGACACCACTGACCCTCAACCCCTGACCCCCGACCCCCGACACCACTCACCCTCGACCACCGACCCCCTACCCCGACCCCCGACGCCACTGACCCCAACCCCCAAGCCCCGACACCTCTTCGAACTCTCTTTGACAAAAAAGACCCCAACCCCCGACGCCAGTGACCCTCGACCCCCGATGACACTGACCCCCGACCACCGACACAACCAACCCTCGACATCCGACGCCACTGATACCCGACACCACCGACCATCGACGCCACCGACACTCGACACCAGTGACCATCGACGCCACTAAGCCGACGGGGTCATAGTTTTGTAAATTATGAGTTAGGTCACATAGTTATGTTAATTATGAAAACATCATATTTGTGTTGATCGTGTGAATTTCAATGTGCAGTTGTTCGACGACCTCCACGTGCGTTGGACGAGCTCCGCCCCTGAGTTAGTTGGTGAGCACAAATAACTTCTCCTCCTACCCCCTTAATTTGCTCTGTTCCGGTCTTCGTGCCGATGAAACTTGCTAGCTATAGGTTTCTTCAATCATGGGTATGCGTGACCAGTATGCGTCTCCTGTTCGAAACGGGGACATATATAAATATTCATGTATTTGCATATTTATAACCGCCATCCTTTCGAATTGTCCAACGTTAACGATGGGCAACCTGAGTATGTGTAGATTGGGTTCGTTTTCCTGTATGCTCTGCTCCGGATCCGATGCGGAATTTTGTCAGTGCCTCCCTGTTGTTCTCCGGGTACACATCCTCTCTGCTTATTGCCGAGATGTGTATCAGGAGAACAACGGGGAGGTGCTGCCGAAATTCCGCTTCGCATCTGGAGCAGAACCCAATCTACACATACTCGGGTGGGATTATGACCTATCTTTACCTATTAGCGTGTAGGTTGCATGGACGTAATAAAACTGACAAACTTGATTAGTGGATGAATATAGATGATGAATTATATATTTATTTCTTGTGCGCCCATAGGTAGCTAGGCAACATGAGTGATCGTGCTTGGATGTACACTGGTCACCCTAGTCAGAAAGACATGACCAATGAATGGTTAACAAAAACCAGGGGGTTTGCGAGAGCCGCATTTGCAGATGGCCAGCAAAAAACATGGTGCCCTTGTCCCAACTGCGACAACTGGAAAAGTAGACAGAGTTTGAAATGGGTAAACACATGCAGAAGTGGGGTTTTACGCCTAATTATACGGTGTGGACTTTTCATGGCGAGTCTGACCAACGTGCCAGAGCTAAGGTGATTCGTCGTCGCACCGACAAGCATGGTACCGGGATCGAAGACATGGTGCAAGACTTTGATGATGCTCGGGATTCGAACGATGAGATGGAGGAATCTGCAAAGACCTTCTATGAAATGTTGGAGTCTTCAAAACGTCCTCTCCACGAGCAGACTGAGCTTTGTCAGCTGGATGCCATCGCGCAAGTAATGGCTCTAAAGGCTCAATTCAACCTAGGCAGAGAATGCTACGACGCAATGATGACGATATTTGGACGCTTTCTACCCAACGGCCATGTACTGCTTGCAAACATGTACCAGTCAGAGAAAATCCTTCGTGTACTTAAGATGCCCTATGAGAAGATACATGCCTGTGAGAATGGATGTGCCTTATTTAGGCTTGAGTATGGGGCCTTGAACGATTACCCCATTTGCAATTCTTCCAGGTATACTGTGGTAGACAACGGTATGGGTGAGAAGAATCAGACCAAAATCCCCATTATTGTTCTTCAGTATCTGCCAATTAGACCAAGACTTCAACGTCTTTTCATGGTCGAAGAGACGGCCATACAGATGACATGGCAAAAATTGGGTAAAAGAACCGAACTAGATGCGGATGAGAACAAGATGCTGGTACACACTTCACATGGTTTTGCGTGGAGGCACTTAGATGCATTACATAAGGATAAATCAGAAGATCCAAGGCATCCTAGAGTTGCCATCACCATGGATGGGTTCAATGTGCATGGTATGACGGAAGCACAATACAGTTGTTGGCCTGTATTTGTCATTCCACTCAATTTGCCACCCGGAGAGATTATGAAAAGAAAGAACATTTTCCCGACGTTGATAATTCCAAAGACCAACTATCCGGGGAAGAATATGAATGTGTACATCCAGCCGCTTAAGGATGAGTTGCAAGAAGCCTCGGATAATGGGATCAAGACCTACGACGTGGCTAGCAAAACAAATTTCAAAATGCATGTGTGGTACATGTACTCGACACATGATTATCTGGCGTTTGCGCTATTCGCTGGCTGGTGTGTGCATGGAAGGTTCCCGTGCACCACATGCAAGGCAGCTCTTGAGTTCCGTTGGTTGCAGGATGGTCGCAAGTTTTCTTGCTTCGACATGCATAGAAAATTCCTGGATCCTAACCATAAGTTCAGAAAAGACAAGAAGAATTTCATCAGAGGTAGAGTTGTCAAAAACACTGCACCAGCTGCGTTGACAGCCCAACAGACCCTTGATCAGTTAAATCCTCTCGAGCTTGATCCTTTGCGTCCAGGATACTTCAAAGGGTATAAAACGGAACACACCTGGACTCACAAGTCATGCTTATGGGACCTGCCTTACTTCAAAGGCCTCCTTTGCCCACACAACATCGACGTGATGCACACTGAAAATAATATTGCGGAGGCCATTTTTGGTACATTGTTCGGCATAGAGGGGAAGTCAAAAGATAATCCTAAGGCTAGAATCGACTTGGAGGCTCTATGTGATAGACCGTTGCAAAACTTGCAACAACGGAAAGGAAAGCAAAGCATAGTGAAGCCAAAGGCATGGTTCAATCTTGAAAGGCCAGCTATGAGGGAAATGCTATTGTGGGTGAAAATGCGGTTGATGTTCCCCGATGGGTATGCTGCGAATCTGAAGAGGGGAGCGAGTCTTGGGAAAACGAAAATATTTGGTCTCAAGAGTCATGATTGGCACATATGGATTGAGCGGGTAATGCTGGTGATGGTGCGTGGCTTTATCCCTGAGGATGAATGGCTAGTACTGGCAGGGCTGAGCTATTTCTTCCGTTCTCTTTGTGCGAAAGAACTACCACTGGCGTGCTAGATGAAATGGAAGAGTTGGCGGCAGAGTTGATCTGCAAATTAGAAAAGATCTTTCCACCGGGCTTCTATAATCCAATGCAGCATTTGATTTTGCATCTCCCGACTGAGGCAAGAATGGGGGGGGGGGTTCAAAATCGATGGTGCTACTCAACTGAGAGGATGCAGAAGACGCTTCGAGCTAAGTGTAAAAATAAACGTAGAATTGAAGCATCGATGGCCAAGGCATTCATTACTGAGGAGGCGGCAAACTTCGTGACAGCACACTACGAAGCCAAAAATCATCATTTGCATAACCCAAAGCCTCGGTACAATGATGGCAATCCAAAAAAAGTTCGATCCAACCTCAGCCTATTCAAAGGTAAGCTCGCACCATCCGGTGCTTCGAAAGGGAAATCATTGGATGTCGAAGAATGGCACACCATTTCATTGTATATCTTCACAAACCTAACAGAAGTGCGGCCGTACATCGAGTAAGTTCTCGGTAAATTATTGTTCTGCAACTTCTAATTCGTTTCAACTACTCTTATTCCCGGATATTTGATATAGTCAATACGTCGCCGAATTTTCGGATGGAGCGGTCATCGAAAAGGATTCCGTCAAAGAGTATGAGCTTCTCGCAAAGCATGGAGGGGACTATCCCGGTTTCATCTCTTGGTTCAAACAAAGGGTAGTTAATTACCATTAATGGACCATTTGATTTCTTGGTCTAATTCTGAAAGAGAGAGAGGCAATGCAGGCGGTTTTGGCGGAGAAGTATAAGGAGATGAAGGAGCTGGAGGAGAGGACGACTGCATTGGTGGAGGCGGAGATGGCACGGAATGATGCGTGTAACACGGTCATATACGGGCTCTTCGTGGTAAGTTTCTTCTTCATATTATTTCGAATCTTGCATTTTAATGTCTGTTTCATTAATAACTAAAAAGTTTGACTTGACAAAACCAAATGTACAGTCTATGTGCGAAAAGACCGGCCAAGTCCCTCCAGCGATGCGAGTCATTAACATGGCGGGGACCGTGAGTTTCATTTCAATGCAGTGATCTTAAGAGTGTCCTTATGCTAACGTCACATTGCAAATGATGTTTAGTACAGAATATCTCCCAAAACGCATTGCACGACCCTTCTACAGTGGAGCCTTCTCCAGGTGAAACAAGCCAGAGCCACCGTGCTTCACCGCCGTGATGACGATAATGGTATGTTATCCTCCTTCTTCTTCTCTCCTCCTTCTTTTCCTTCTTCTTCTTTTCCTTCTTCTTTTCTTCTTCTTCTCCTCCTCCTTCTCCTTCTCCTTCCCCTCCTCCTCCCCTTTCTTCTTTTTCTTCTCCTTCTTCTTCTCTTCTTGCTTCTTCTCTTAATTGGCTCATGAATATTATATACTTAGCTTGGCTTCCACCTAAATGACATAATTAGCCAATTTAGCTCCAAAATGCCTTAATAACCATAGTTGGCTCCAAAATGACATATTTTACCCAAGTTTGCTCTAGAATGGCCTATACTTAGCTTGGCTTCCACCTAAATGACATAATTAGCTTAGTTAGCTCCAAAATGACCTATTTAATAAAAAATGACATATATTTAGCTAATTATCCTCCAAAATGACATAATTAGCTCCAAAAAGGCATAATTAGCTAATTTAGCCCGAAGAAGGGGACAAGAGGAGAAGAAAGAGGAAAAATGAAAAGAAGGAAGATGAAGAAGAAGAGAAGAAAAAGAGAAGAAGGAGAAAGAGGGGAGAAGCTCCTTCTCCTTCTTCTCCTCCTTCTACTCCTTCTTCTTGTCCTTCTTCTTTTCTTGTTATTCTCCTCTTCCTTCTCCTTCTCCTCCTCCTCCTCCTTCTTTTACTTCTCCTTCTTCTTCTCTTCTTGCTTCTTCTCTTTTTCTTCTTGTACGTAGCTTAGACTCATCCAACAAAGACTAAATTGGCTAATTATCCTACAAAATGACATAATTAGCTTAGCTAGGTGAAAACATCATAAGAACCTTGGTTAGCTCATTAAGATGACCAATTTAGATAAAAAATGAAATAATAAGCTCAAAATGGCATAAGAACCTTGGTTAGCTCATGAATATTATATACTTAGCTTGGCTTCCACCTAAATGACATAATTAGGCAACTTAGCTCCAAAATGCCTTAATAATCATAGTCGGCTCCAAAATGACATATTTTACCCAAGTTAGCTCTAGAATTGCCTATACTTAGCTTGGCTTCCACCTAAATGACATAATTAGCTTAGTTAGCTCCAAAATGGCCTATTAATAAAAAATGACATATACTTAGCTAATTATCCTCCCAAATGACATAAGTAGCTCCAAAAAGGCATAATTAGCTAATTTAGCCCGAAGAAGGGGACAAGAGGAGAAGAAAGAGAAAAATGAAAAGAAGGAAGAAGAAGAAGAAGAAGAGAAGAAGAATAGAAGAAGAAGGAGAAGGAGAAGGAGGAAGAAGAAGGAGAAGAAGGAGAAGGAGGAGAGAAGATCCTTCTCTTTCTTCTTCTCCTCCTTCTTCTCCTTCTTATTGTGCTTCTTCTTTTCTTCTTCTTCTCCTCTTCCTTCTCCTTCTCCTCCTTCTCCTCCTCCTCCCCCTTCTTTTTTACTTCTCCTTCTTCTCTTCTTGCTTCTTCTCTTTCTCTTCTTCTACAGCTTAGACTCATCCAACAAAGACTAAATTGGCTAATTATCCTACAAAATGACATAATTAGCTTAGTTAGGTGAAATATCATAAGAACCTTGGTTAGCTCATTAAAATGACCAATTTAGCTCAAAAATGAAATAATAAGCTCAAAATGGCATAAGAATCTAGGTTAGCTCATGAATATTATATACTTATCTTGGCTTCCACCTAAATGACATAATTAGCCAATTTAGCTCCAAAATGCCTTAATAATCATAGTTGGCTCCAAGATGAGATATTTTACCCAATTTAGCTCTAGAATGGCCTATACTTAGTTTGGCTTCCACCTAAATGACATAATTAGCTTAGTTAGCTCCAAAATGGCCTATTTAATAAAAAATGACATATACTTAGCTAATTGTCCTCCAAAATGACATAATTAGCTCCAAAAAGGCATAATTAGCTAATTTACCCCGAAGAAGGGGACAAGAGGAGAAGAAAGAGGAAAAATGAAAAGAAGGAAGATGAAGAAGAAGAGAAGAAGAAGAGAAGAAGAAGGAGAAAGAAGAAGGAGAAGGAGGAGAGAAGCTCCTTCTCCTCCTTCGTCTCCTTCTTCTTGTCCTTCTTCTTTTCTTGTTCTTCTGCTCTTCCTTCTCCTTCTCCTCCTCCTTCTCCTCCGCCTCCTCCTCCTTCTTCTTTTACTTCTCCTTCTTCTTCTCTTCTTGCTTCTTCTCTTTCTCTTCTTCTACGTAGCTTAGACTCATCCAACAAAGACTAAATTGGCTAATTATCCTACAAAATGACATAATTAGCTTAGCTAGGGGAAAACATCATAAGAACCTTGGTTAGCTCATTAAAACGACCAATTTAGCTCAAAAATGAAATAATAAGCTCAAAAGGGCATAAAAACCTTGGTTAGCTCATGAATGTTATATACTTAGCCTGGCTTCCACCTAAATGACATAATTAGCCAATTTAGCTCCAAAATGCCTTAATAATCATAGTTGGCTCCAAAATGACATATTTTACCCAAGTTAGCTCTAGAATGGCCTATACTTAGCTAATTATCCTCCTAAATGACATAATTAGCTCCAAAAAGGCATAATTAGCTAATTTAGCCTGAATAAGGGGACAAGAGGAGAAGAAAGAGGAAAAATGAAAAGAAGGAAGAAGAAGAAGAAGAGAAGAAGAAGGAGAATTAGAAGGAGGAAGAAGACAGAGAAGAAGGAGAAGGAGGAGAGAAGCTCCTTCTCCTTCTTCTCCTTCTTCTCCTCCTTCTTCTTGTCCTTCTTCTTTTCTTCTTCTTCTCCTCTTCCTTCTCCTTCCCCTCCTCCTACTCCTCCTCCTCCTCCTCCTTCTTCTTCTTCTTTTTCTTCTACTTCTTCTTCTTCTCTTCTTGCTTCTTCTCTTTCTTCTTCTACGTAGGTTATTTTCCCCAACAAAGACATACTTAGCTAATTATCCTCCAAAATGGCATAATTAGCATAGTTAGGTAAAAACATCATAAGAACCTTGGTTAGCTCATTAAAATGACTAATTTAGCTCCAAAATGACATAATAAGGTCAAAATGGATTAATAATCATAGTTGGCTACAAAATGACATATTTTATCCAAGTTAGCTCTAGAATGACCTATACTTAGCTAAGTTCTCTCCTAAATGACACAATAAGGCTATGTAGCTCCAAGATGACCTATTCCACCTAACTTAGTTATTAAATGGCCTATACTTAGCTAAGTTCTCTCCGAAATAACCTATATATACTTCTTCATCTATTATTCTTCTTCTAACTTTGTTATTTTTCATTTTGCAGATTACATTCACTTCACGGGAAGCTTGGATTATATTGATGGAATGCTTGAATATGATTTCTTGTACCATGGCTTCACGGAAGCTTGTATTGAAACTATTGTAGCATATGGATATATATGAAACTTTGTATGCATGGATGAAACTGGTGTAATATATGGTTTGGTACGGATGCAACTTGCATAATATGTATGTACTGTGGATGAAAGTTATTTTAATATGGTTATGAGTACAGAAACAAATTTATTTCTGTCAAATATACATATATATCCTGATTATTGTGAAAATTGCCGGATATAATAGAAAATAAAATAAACATGAGCTATTTTGAGCCTTTTCCATGAGGGGGCAGACGACAAAGGACTTAGGGCAGACGGCAAAGGGGTGAGGGCTGACGGCAAATGGGGAGGGGGGCTGGGTGCAAAGGTGGAGGGAGAGGGGCTGGGTGCCTCCTTTGCCGTTAGCCCCTTCAAGGCAAAGGGAGGAGGGCAGACGACAAAGAGGGGAGGGAGAAAGGGGCTGGGTTCCCCCTTTGCTGTCAGCCCCCTCATGGCCAAGGGAGGAGGGCAGACGGCAAAGGGGGAGGGCAGACGACAAAGGGGGGAGAGAGAGAGGGGCTGGGTGCCCCCTTTGCCATGAGGGGGCTGACGGGAAAGGGAGTAGGGTAGACGACAAAGAGGAAAGGTCTGCCGTTAACACTTGATGGGACCGTCTGTGGATCTGCCGTCCCATTTTATTTTCCGTCTGCCCCCTCATGGCAAAGATTCTTTGCCGTCGGCCTTACAAATGCAGACGACAAATAACCTCTTCAACAGATATTTTTTTGCCATCTACTTTGCCGTCAGCTGACGGACGGCAAAGCCTTTGCCGTCCAAGGTTCCCCCCTTTGCCGTCAGCCATGGCAGTCGGCAAATTCTTAGATTCCTGTAGTGTTAGTCTTCGGTCTCCTCCTGAACATATTGCTCATCTGAGTCATCGTCGGTCTCCTCCTCAGAGTCCTGGTTAGACGCAGCCCATTGCAGATTGTTCTTCTACATCGACTCAGCCTGTGAGGTGATCTCTCACTCAGATCCACTAGAGATGTGCACATCAAGGTTCCTCATGATCAGCTTGTCACGCTGACGACTCTCCTTTTGAGCGACATGGGTCCTGTACTGTCCCTGGGCCTGCATGCAGAACAAGGTCTTCATCCAGTCGGTGAGTTTTTTGGCCCATGAAGGCTTAGTAGATGAAGGCATACACGACTCTGGAACAACCTCATCCTCAGCAGGAGCCACATCCTCATCAGAATCCCTAGGGGCAGCAGGTTTAGTTGAGGTGTTTGCCCATTTGTCATTCTGGCGCAGTTTGATGGGCTCATGACGAATCCAACTAGGAGCAAGAAAGTCAATAGCTGGAAATATCTTGTTCCACGTCATCTTGATTAGGTAGAACAGGTAAGGACCGTAGATTGGGACCTTACGGTTGAAGACCGCGGAGTACAGCTCGCTCCACATAACATGAGAGACATCCAATGGTCCAGAGGGGAAAGTCCGCCCCTTTTGACACATGATAAGCATATCTACCAGGTATGAGTGGACCTGGTCCTTGTTGCCAACTCTAGAAAACAGGATGTTGCGAAAAATGCAGTGCATCACATCCAGAAAAGGGTTCATAACATAGGAGACCTCACCAGATGGGGTTTCCTTCACAATATAGAATGGTAGCAACTTCTCCGTGTCTATAGCAGTAGGGTTAGCATGAGGGCGCAAGCCAACTAACTGGTGAAGCCCCTCATCCTGGACATTCAGAAGGTTCATGAAATCCTTCCATGTAGCATACATTAATTCCCCATTTGTGAGCCAGTTCATGGTGCGGTCATCATCAGTGTGAAAGTGAACAGTAGCGAAGAAGTGGGCCACTATCTCATAATCAAAATCTTGCTGAAAAGTGATGAGCTCCTCAATCTAAAGTTGTTCCACTATGGATTGAGCATCACCAAAGTATGAAAGGTCTTTCTTCAGATGGTCGATATCAATCCACTGCACAGGAACATACATATTCTTGTTCGTTTTGATGACTTCTTCAAAAATAAGAAACCGGTTTTTATTCGAGAACATTTCACCTCCAGGGAACTGATCCCTATTGCTATTGTAGGGGTTGATCTTTCGGTGCAGCTGAAACTCTGCAAGTGGCATGGTATTCCAGTCAACAGTGTTCCTCGGCTTCTGAGCAGTCTTCTTGAAATTGCGCTTGGGTGCTTTAGAACCTTCGGGGACATCTGATGAGCGGGGACGCTTGGAGATGGCATCCCGAGGTGGGTTAGAGCGCCTGGAGCCACCACCTATGACACACAAAACGCATACACAACACAAAGGACACAAGAAGTCAAGGCAAAGATCAACATGCAACAGAAAAGCCCAAAAATGAGAGGGTACAATGTGTGTGCTAAAGGAATGGCGGTGGCAGCGGTAGTACCACTCTGGGAGTGGTAGTACCGCTGCTCGAGCAGTAGTAAAAATTTTCTACCGCCCTGGCAGCGGTAGTACCGCTCTAACAATGGTAGTACCGCTGCTCGAGCGGTAGTACCGCACGGGAGCCAGAGTGCCAGATCTGACAGTTCCATGAAACAAAAAATCCCTAATCTTTCGAAATAAAACCTCAGATCTGCTACTACTGGGCACCCAACACACAAGTCACCCTACTACAAGAAAGATATACTACCCAAGAACTCCCCATCGCTCTAGGAAGACGATAGGGTGCCATGAAGAGAAGAACATATACATGCCCCTAACCCTAGATTCAAAAAAAAACTAGGCAAAAACAAAGGGGAAGGGGGGCAGTACCGAGGTCCTTGACACGCGGGAGAGTATCCTACCAAGAGGAATCGGAGAAGGGTGGCCAGAGAGGGAGACCGACGAGTCCTTTGGGTAGCAACTTGAGAGAGGAGAGAGAGAGAAAGTGGACGTGCACGAGATGAATGGGTAAGGGGGAAAAACTGCCTCCCCTGCGCTTTAAATAACCCTTGAGGTCGTGGAGGCGCAGTAGTACCGCTGTCATTGCGGTAATAATGCTTGCCAACGGTTGTACCACTCGCCCAACGGTAGTAAAAATTTACTATCGTGCTGGGGGCGGTAGTACCGCTTGGCCAGCGGTAGTAAAATTTTACTACCGTGCTGCGGGCGGTAGTACCGTGCCCCTATTGTCAAAACTGCCTGGAAAACTTGCTCTACTCTCCTCAACAATAAAAAGGACTTGAACAATGCCAGAGATCAAGAAAAAGACAGAAAACCCAAACAAGGATAAGAAGCAACACGTACACCGTGGAACGCAGAACCGAATCTTCTAACGGAGAGAGGGTGGTGGCCGAAGCCACCAATGTTTGAGAAAAATGGTATGACACCGCGAAGAATTATTCTTGGGTTCATGACTATAGCTCGTCTTTGAAGCACAAGCGCCATTAATAATGGCTAATGTGAAAGACCTGATCAACATATGCATAATAGGCGGAGTAGACGTTCATTGAGAGAACAACACTCCCCTTATGTCCATGCCTACATCTAGAGCCAAATATAATGATGAGTGAGGTGTGGTGTACCTTGTTTTAATCTACATTACTTGAATCAATGATATTTAGCTCATGCCTTTACTCGCAAAACCTTGCTTCATCTAGAGGTTTGGTGAAAATATCCTCAAGTTGCTCTTGAGTGTTGATGAAGAGGACCTCGATATCTCCTTGCTTGATATCATCTCGAATGAAATGATGACGTATATCAATATGCTTGGTCTTTCTATGTTGCACCGGATTAAGGGATATCTCAATAGCATTCTCATTGTCACATAGAAGAGGCACTTTGTCACAAGTGACACCGTAATCCTTTAAAGTTTGCCTCATCCATAATATTTGAGCACAACAACTTGCAGCGGCTACATACTCAGCTTCGGTGGAAGAAAGTGACCCACAGTTTTGCTTCTTCGAAGACTAACTTACCAAGGAACGACCAAGGAATTGGCATCCTCCATAGGTTGACTTCCCTCCAACACAGTCTCCAGCCCAATCTTAGTCAGAGTAACCTACTAAACTAAAGCTTGCTCCTTTGGGGTAGCATAAGCCAAAGTTTGGGGTATGATCCAAATATCGAAAGATTCATTTGACTGTCGCATAGTGGCTTTTCTTTGGCGCGGATTGAAACCATGCACAGATTCCCACACTCAGTATGATGTCGGGTCTAGATGCACAAAGGTAAAGCAAGGATCCAATCATGGAGCGATATACCTTTTGATCCATGACTTTACCATTGGGATGACTATCGAGCTTGCATTTGGTTGGCATGGGAAATTTGACTGGCTTGATGTCCTCGAGCTCGAACCTCTTAAGCATGTCTTGAGTGTACTTGGCTTGTTTGATGAATGTCCTTCTCTTCCTTGTTTGATTTCAAACCCGAGAAAGAACTACAACTCTCCCATCATGGACATCTCAAACTTCTCGGTCATTAGTGCACCATATTCTTCATTGAAAGATTTGTTAGGAGAACCAAATATAATATCATCAACATATAGTTGGCATATGAACAACTCCCCTTTAACCTTCTTGGTAAAAAGAGTGGGATCAATTTTCCCAATCTCAAACCCACGATGTTGCAACAACTTAGTAAGGTGCTCATACCACACACGTGTGGCTTGTTTAAGACCGTAGAGTGCCTTCTTGAGTTTGTATACATGAGTGGGGAACTTGGGATCCTCGAATCCCGGGGGTTGTTTGACATATACCAACTCATTTAAAGGACCATTAAGAAAAGCACTCTTCACATCCATTTGTTGAAATTTAAAGTTATGATGAGAAGCAAAACCAAGTAACGTGCGAATAGATTGAAGACGAGCAACACGAGCAAATGTTTCACCGTAGTCGATAACCTCGACTTGGGAGTAGCCTTGCGCCACCAGTCTTGCCTTGTTTAGAATGACAACACCATTTGCATCCTGCTTGTTCTTGAAGATCCATTTGGTTCCAATGACATTATGTTCCTCCGTTGGCCTTGGCACTAATTCCCAAACTTGATTGCGCTCGAAGTTGTTAAGTTCATCATGCTTAGCTTCAAGCCAATCCTCATCATCAAGCCCTTCATCTACCTTTTGGGGTTCAACACATGAAACAAACACGTGATGCATACAAAAGTTTGATAATTGTTGACGAGTGGTTACCCCTCTATTGAAGGTACCAAGCACATTCTTGAAGATGTGTTGTCGAACTCAGAGCTTGCTGGCTATCTTGGCAGCACGACGCTTCATGACTTCCCTACTTGATAATGTAGGGGTTTTTGCTTGAACACTTTGAGCACCATCTTGAGCTTGCTCACTAGATTTCCCTTGATCTTGTGGTACAACTTGATATTGAGGTTGCACTAGATCTTGAGCAGGCTCAAAATCTGGAGCATGATCTTGGAGATCATTTGGCGCGACACCATCTTCATGAGGTTGAGCTTGTCCTTGATCAGGTTCGTCGGGTTGAGGGCCTTCACTTTGTTCTTCGGAAGCTTGTGGGTCTAGCGAGGGTGATGTCTCCACTAGAGTAGAGCATTGTCCTTCTCCTTCGGCCACAAGGGGTTCCTCAATGGGGAGTATTTGACCAATCCCCATTCTTCTTATGGCTCGAGGAGGAATTTCATCACCTACATCACAAAGACCACTTTGCTCCACTTGGGAGCCATTATTATCATCAAACTCCACATTACACGTCTCCTCAATGAGTCCGGTGGACTTGTTGAGAACACGATAAGCATAAGAGTTTTTAGCATAACCAACAAATATGCCCTCTTGAGCTTTAGCTTCAAATTTAGACAAACGAAAATTTTCTTGAGTATGTAACACTTACAACCAAACACCCGGAAGTATTTGAGGTTGGGCTTGTTCCCGGTAAGAATCTCATACGGAGTTTTGTTCATGCCTTTGCGGAGGTAGGGACGATTGGATGCATGACGCACGGTGCTAATGGCTTCAGCCCAAAACATGTATGGAGATTTGAATTCCGCCATCATGGTTCTTGCCGCGTCAATCAACGTCCGGTTCTTCCTTTCCGCAACACCGTTCAATTGGGGGTATAAGGTGCTGAATATTGATGCTTGATCCCCTCTTCACTAAGAAACTCATTTAATGTGTAGTTCTTGAACTCAGTGCCGTTGTCACTTCTAATCATCAATATATTTGCTTCATGTTGACGTTGAGCTTCATTGGCCAAGTCGATTACAGTTTGTTGAGTCGCACTCTTCCTATTGAAGAAATATACCCAAGTGTATCTTGAGTAGTCATCCACAATCACCAAGCAATACTTTCTTCCCCCAAGACTATCAAAAGAAGGAGGACCAAAGAGATCCATGTGAAGGAGCTCCAAAGGCCTTTTAGAGTAGATGAAAGTAGTGGGACGATGAGCTGTTTCATGAATCTTTCCTTCAATACAGGCGCTGCAAGCACGGTCTATGGCAAAACTCACATTTGTTAGTCCACGAACATGGTCCCTTTTTAGCAGATTGTGCAAAGATCGCATATTGACATGGGCTAGTCGGTGATGCCATAGCCAACCCACATCAACCTTAGCCATTAGACAAGTCGTCGTCTTAGTAGGTTGCTCCGAAAAGTTCACTACATAGAGACCGTTCTTGACATATCCAACAAAGGCTACTTTAAGAGTCTTGCTCCATAGAAGGGCCACAGTATCAAGATTAAAAAATGTGGCAAAGCCCATAATTGCAAGCTGACGAACGGAAAGCAAATTGATGCAAGGGAATCAACAAGCATGACCTTCTCTATAGATAAATCTTAAGAGATGACCACCTTACCAAATCCCATTACCTTAGATGTTGAAGCATCAGCAAATTGGGCATGGGTGGGCATAGATGGTATTGGATGCACATCCACCACCAAGTCCTTGCTCCCGCCATATGATTTGTTGCTCCACTATCAAGCAACCATGACACTCCACCGGAAGCAAACTCCTGCAAGAGATCAATGCTTAGATTTAGGTACCCATTTTCGAATGGGTCCTTTGATGTTAGAAACAAGGGTCTTAGGAATCCAAATAGCCCACTCAATGTACTCATAATAAGAACCATCAAATTTGGCATACACACACCCATCACTAGCACGACATAAAACATAAGAGGGGTTAAAATCGCCCGCAGTGTTAGTGGGAGTGGTCTTTCCCTTCTTGACATTGTCACCCCCTTCCCTTGTTCTTCATCTTCTCATGAGTACTCTCACCCTCTTTGACAAAGATGTCCTTGAGAGGGGAAGATGGTGTGGTCTTGTTTTTCTTTTTCTTCTTGGACTTGGGTACAAACCCAAGTCCTTTCTTTCCTGCAACTTCCTTTTGATTACTTAAAAGATCATTTAGATTTTTCTCGCCTTGGATGTACGTCACAAGGCCATTTTCAAGTTGTTCTCTCAACTTGGCATTCTCCTCCACAAGATGCACATGCTCACAACAAGGGTTAGTAGCACAATCGTTATCAATTAAAACAAAAGGAGGACAAGTAGAAATCTCCTTGGTTAGTTTTACTTGGAGTTGATCATGAGACTCCTTAAGGGAGGAATGAGCACTTTTCAAGACCTTGTGGGCCTTTCCAAGTATGTCGAATACTTCCTTGAGTCTATCATGGCCAACCCCAAGTGCAACCTTTTCAGATTTAAGCACACGAGTAAGAACACTAGCATGATCAAGATCTTTTTGTAATTTAGCATGATCAATGTTGTGAGACTCCTAAAGAGCCAAACGAAGACCACAGTCTTCTTCTAGAGCAATGGATAGTTATGCTATCTTATCAAGGTAATCATGACTATGTTCTTGCATCTTGGAGATAGTATCCTCATGAGTCTCAATGCGATCATTGGCTTCACCAAGTTGTTCCAAAAGAGCAACAAAGTGTCTTTTGGTTTCATCGTTGATCTTACATAAGAATTTCTCAAACTCATTTTCATCAAGTTCCACTACCTCAATATTATCAACACAGTCTAACAAGTAAGGAGAGGTGGTGGGAGTGGTCTTGATGCTGGGGGTTACCTTATTGATACCTTTGTCCATGAGGCACTTGGCGATACAGTTCTCGTTGGTGGCGTCAAAGAGAGATACCTTGGGGAAGGAAGTGGCAATGGCGACGGTGGCCGCTGCCATCCCCTCACGACATGTATCGTCTTCGTCATCATCGGAGGTGTATTCTTCATGGGCCACCAAGCCCTTGGATTTGTCTTCTTGGTTAAGGTGTTCTTGCTATGGAAAGACTTGGACCTATCCTTGCGAATGAGATTGCCCTCGTTGTCTTCCCTCTTCTCATAAGGACAATCTGCCATGAAGTGACTCACATTGCCGCAGTTGTAGCATGTCCGTACTCGTTGTTTGTTCTTGGGCCCACTTGAGTTGTCCTTGGAGAAGTTGGGTCCTGAGTTTCTTTTGTTTCCCCAAAACTACCTTGAAGCAAGAGCCATGTGACCATGATAAGCGTATTAAGTGTCTTCGGGGCAGTCATCTTCTTCCTCTTCATCTTCATCAACAATGGCCTTGGTCTCTAAGGAAAGGTCGGGTGATGATGTTTTTGACTGAACACGAGCAAGTGCATTGTCGGCGGTCGTGTTCATAACGTCCATAACAATGAACTCATCCAACACTTTGCCTGAGGTCAAGGAGTGGAAATCTGGTCTTTGCCGAATGACGGACGACATGGCTTTGTTGAAAGGCATGATGGCCTTGAGAAACTTGCGCTAGATCCACGTGTCATCCTATATTTGCTCCCATGGTCTTGGATAGCAACAGCGAGGGCAGACACCCTTCGATAGAGATCACGGGGGATCCTCATCTTCTAGCATCACAAACTCATCAGTCTGATCAAGGACCACTTCAAAGTTAGACCGTTGAATGCTTGTGATCCCCTTGTACATCACCATTATATGCTCCCAGACATCCTTTGCATGAGTGAAGGGATGCAGGTGTGGGGATCTTCTGGTGGAACTGCAGATTGAAGGATGAATAATGCTGAATGATTGTATTGGTTGTTCGCCTCTTCTCTTGGAGTAAGGTTCCTTGGATCATGAGCATAATAACATTGCTCAATGATTCTCCAAAGATTTATTGAGTTGTGATTCAAATGAGGTTTGATAGAAAAAACCCACTTAGCGAAATCACCTTTAACAAGTTTTGGAGGAGGTCCTAGGTTATTAATATGCGGGGTAGGAACTGGTCCTCCATAGACCAGGGAAGGGGGAACCGAGGCAAAAGTCCCCGTCCCATTCTTGTCATGAGGGGAGGAGGTTTGAGTACTTTTAACCGCTTCCTTATCGGAATTGGCCTCCGAGACCGATGAGGTGGGTTTAACCACAAGCAACGGGTCGGGAGAATTTCTCATCCCCTCAAGTAATTATTTAAGCATGGATTTGACTTCGGTAGTCATGGACGTCTTGAGTGAAGCCATGGCCTCATTCAAGTTGTCCCGTGTGACTGAAACCACCTCCACGGCCTCGAACCCTTCGGGCCGAACCTCACCATCATCAACCATACTCTTCGGGTTGTGAAACCCTTAATAAAGAGACGTAGCTCTGATACAATTGAAAGGATCGATATGGTTGACTAGAGGGTGGGTGAATAGGCAACTATCAATTTTTAGCTTGCCTTAACAAATTGGGGTTAGCAACAAAGGGTTCTCTATATGAATGACTAGGTGAGAAAACTATATCATGCTAACTACAAGGATAATAAATGCAAGCTAAGAATACACCACAACAACAACAAGTACAAAGTAAAGGTAAGAGATAACTGCAAGGGGAACTGGTGGAGACGAGGATGTGTTACCGAAGTTCCTTCCCTTTGACAGGAACTACGTCTCCGTTGGAGCGGTGTGGAGGCACAATGCTCCCCAAGAAGCCACTAGGGCCACCGTATTCTCCTCACGCCCTCACACAATGCGAGGTGCTGTGATTCCACTATTGGTGCCCTTGAAGGCGGCGACCGGACCTTTACAAACAAGGTTGGGGATATCTCCACACAAAGCTTGGAGGCTCCCAATTAGACCATGAAGCTTCACCACAATGGAATGTGGCTCCGAGGTGACCTCAATCGTCTAGGGTGCTCAAACACTCAAGAGTAACAACATCCGCAAGCGATTAGTGGGGGGGGGGGAATCAAATATCTCTTGGTGGAAACATAGATCAAGGCCCTCTCAAGCAATCCCTAGAAAATCAACAAGTTCGATTGGCTAGGGAGAGTGATCGGGCAACAATAATCTTATGGAGCAACAATGGAGCTTGGAGAGGTCAAAGGTGAGATCCTCGAAGAAGAAGACACCTTTATATAGTTGGGGGCATCCAACCGTTACCCACCCATCACAGCAATAGCCAAGGGGTACTACCGCCCGTAAGAGCGGTACTACCGCTTTGCATCTCACCAACCACGATAGTAATAAATTACTATCGTGCCTACTACTGTTGGGGGGGGGGGAGTATGCGAAAAAGTCCGTCGGATCAGTAGTAAAAAAATACTACCGCTCTAAGGGCGGTAGTACCGCTCATGGAGCGGTAGTAAAATTTACTACCGCTCTCAGAGCTGTACTACCGCTGTGCCAGCGGTACTACCGCTGGTCCTTTTGCATAAACATCAAAGATGGGTATGGAGCTCCATTGTAGCTAGAGAAAAGGTGGTGCACTAAATGTATACGTGATGATTCCACCCAAACCTTTCCGACGCGGACCCCCTCTTAATAGTACGGCTTTCCTATGACTCAAATCCACCAAATAGAAACGTAGAAAGCAACCATCTTCGAGAGATTTCGAGGGGCATCGAATCGTCTTGGGCCTAGATATGAATTATGTGAAATGATCAATGCACACGATTAGTCCGCAGAGGCATTGTCATCAATCACTAAAACCACTTAGGGAGAAATATGCCCTAACAATGTGTCAAGTGTAAAATCGATAGGGCTAAATGGAAATATTTGGTGGCACCGATTTTGTTGGTATGGCTTTGGACAGAGAAATTTTGAGGGAGAATGGCTGATTATTTTTGGTGGCTACCTCTAAGCACTTGAGCAACCAATTCATCATAATACCTCACCCCCTTTTAATAGTATTGGCTTTCCTATGGACTCAAGTGATTTCTCGCAAATGTAAAATGTAGAGTCTTCTTGCTTGGAGCTTAAGCCAATCCTATTCCTTTCCTTGCGTCAAGGGGCTTCTCCTCACAATCCTATAGCCAATGCATCTTTGAACTTTTCTGAAATATACTTGGATAAGATCATTAGTCCAATGATGCATTTGTTGTGATCCATTATCAAAACCACCTCAGGGAGCAATTGTGCTTTCAACGGGGCGGAAGTAGTCCTCCCCTGTGATATCATTCATGATGCACCTCGAGTGCGCATGTATGAGGGAAAAGAAACCGAGTTGGATCAAAAGAATGACTTGGATGCACTGGAAGAAGAACGCGATATAGCTATGGCACGTTCCACCTTTTATCAACAGCAGTCTCGGCGCTACAAGAGGAGGGAAGTTCGGGGAAAGACTTACAATGTGGGTGAGCTTGTGCTATGCCTCTTGAGAAGAAGAAGAATAAACTTGCACTCAAATGGGAAGGCCCTTTAATAATTAAGGAAGTACTTACACAAGGAGTGTATCGTCTCCGCAATGCATCAGATAATCGTCTTGAACCAAACCCATGGAGCGCGGCTCATCTTCGACGTTTCTACAACTAGACTCGTGCAATCATACTTAATTAGTTCTCATCTATTTTATGATGCGTATATCCTTCCTATACTTAAGCCATTATATGCACTAATTTGAGTGAAGATTTTGCCAAGCTTGGTTTCCCGGCTCCTATGTTTGTCCTCTATGTTCCCGCTTGTTCGGCTAGAGGATAAAGGGAGCATGTGTGCAATTGTTACGACCAGGTTATCGGGATACGTACCACAGATGGGTGAAGCCAAAAGTACAATTCTTAATGACATAATTGGTGAGGCACAAGGAAGGTGAAAATAATTATGGGAAAGTCACCAAGGGTTCATTTTCCAAACATATTAATCATCCGCATATAGCGGATATTCGGAAGGCCAAAGAAAGGAACCGATAAACGAACTATTTTCTTGGGAATATGTTTCTTACAAAATGAAAGTAATATAACATAGATCCATGATAATGATATGTCTGTTAGTACCATATGGCCGGACTGCCTGGTTCTCTCAACTGTTTCCTTGTTGATACATGTTACATAGTACGGAACACTCCCTGATTATTATTAAGGGAGGTAGGTGCGGATGCTCGGTTAAGATAGTATTCACAAATCACATGAAGGACAAAGTGATCTAAAAAGTACTTGGTTACATAAAGTCACACATCCGACTGTTGATCTAGGTTATCAATTATCGCATTCAGACGACAATATTGCTGCGAAAGACATCCGAGAGGCATCACGTGTTCTTAAACCAAGTGAAGACGTACCTCCTGGCCATCAGGCCCTAACGTCCCAACTCACACTAGTTGTTCGGGTTCAATCTTAGTAAACCTCATCTTCACCATTCCCGATGCCGCCCAAGCACCTTCCTTACAGGTTGATGTTTTCCACAATTCAAATCGGTGTCGAGCCCTTTTGAAATGATCAGCGAGTTATGCCATCCATTTAGGAGGCTTCCCGGCCGGCCACAATGCCTTCACCATGCTCTTCATCGCCTTCCGCCCTCGTTCATGAACTATGGTCAATTCCTTTAGAAGATCTCCACCAAATGAGCAGGCTTCTCCTTCGGGCCGCCCAATTAAGAGTGCTATAAAGAGAAGTGGTATATTTGTCAATTTTAGACCATACACTCGCATACTTACAAGTTTGGAATATTACTTACTGAACATACCACACTATACTCTTTTGTTCTCTTCGGTGTTGTGTGCCAGCTGAGTCTCTATATCGAGCGCATAGTAAGCCTTCATGGAGTTCCCAAGGAGATTGTATCTGACCGAGGCACGCAGTTCACCTCAATGTTTTGGAGGAAACTTCAAGAGTCCCTCGGTACCAAGCTCTCTTTTAGCATCGCCTTCCTACTGCAAACGGGAGGACAGACGGAAAGGGTGAATCGGATACTCGAATATATGCTCCGTGCATGCGTCCTAGCGCACGGAGCCAAATGGGAAGACTGTCTGCCATTCGCTAAGTTTTCATATAACAACAGCTACCAGTCCAGTCTCCAGATGGACCCGTTTGAAGTACTGTACGAACGGAAATGCCGCACCCCGCTCAACTGGTCTGAAACCGGAGACGCGCTGATTTTCGGACCAGAAGTTTTGCACGGGGCAGAAGAGAAGGTGCAACTAGTCCAAGAAAATCTGAAAGCAGCCAAGTCACGACAAAAGAGTTATGCGGACTCTCGCCGCAGGGATATGGAGTTCAATCTCGGAGACCTAGTCTACCTCCGTGTCACACCTCTCAAGGGAACCAAGCGTTTCCACGTTAAGAGGAAACTCACTCCAAGGTTCATTGGGCTATTTAAGATCACGGCAAGGCGTGGAGAGGTCGCTTATCAGTTGGAGTTACCTCCGGAACTTTCTGGTGTGCACAACGTTTTCCACGTGTCACAACTTCGGAAGTGTCTCCAAGCGCCAAGTCGTTCCGATCCGTACAAGGACATTGATCACCAGGCCATTGACCTTCAGTCTGATCTCACCTACTGCGAGAGGCCCATTCGCATACTGGACGAAGCAGAAAGATGCACCAGGAGCCGCACTATCAAGTATTTCAAAGTTCAATGGAGCAACCACACCGAAGCCGAAGCTACATGGGAGCGAGAAGACTATCTCCAAT